>NW_024055611.1:0-123303 GCF_902713615.1 Scyliorhinus canicula | reverse complement strand
TTCGCCCACACCCCATCTTATCCACCTTTCCTGCACCTTTCTCCTCTTTGCTTCCCCTTCCCCTCCCCCCACGTCTACAGTTCATCCTCTGATGTTAGTTTCCCTGCTGTGTGGACTTTCACACCTTTTGTCCTGTCTGGGGACTGCCATTAACACTCTTTCCCCTTGGTATCTGTGGCCATTAACACTCTTTCCCATTGGTATCTGTGGCCGTTAGCAATCTTTCCCCTTGGCATCTGTGGCCATTAACACTCTTTCCCCTTGGCATATGTGGCCATTAACACTCTTTCACCTTGGTATCTGTGGCCATTAGCAATATTTGCCCTTGGTATCTGTGGCCATTAGCACTCTTTCCCCTTGGTTTCTGTGGCCATTTACACTCTTTCCCCTTGGTTTCTGTGGCCATTAGCACTCTACCAGCAGAGGGCAGCAGAGCAGAGCTACTGATCAGCTGTTCTGGGGAAATTTGCATACGTGCAGTGCGGTCAGCCTAAGTTGAAGGTGAACCTGCGAAGAAGACCCAAGGAGTTTGAGTAAAGGCAAGCAACCAGCAGAGGGCAGCAGAGCAGAGCTACTGATCAGCTGTTCTGGGGAAATTTGCATACGTGCAGTGCGGTCAGCCTAAGTTGAAGGTGAACCTGCGAAGAAGACCCAAGGAGTTTGAGTAAGGCAAGCAACCAGCAGAGGGCAGCAGAGCAGAGCTACTGATCAGCTGTTCTGGGGAAATTTGCATACGTGCAGTGCGGTCAGCCTAAGTTGAAGGTGAACCTGCGAAGAAGACCCAAGGAGTTTGAGTAAAGGCAAGCAACCAGCAGAGGGCAGCAGAGCAGAGCTACTGATCAGCTGTTCTGGGGAAATTTGCATACGTGCAGTGCGGTCAGCCTAAGTTGAAGGTGGTTTGTGGAGGGGCTGTTGGCAAGTGACAGTTAAACCCGAAACACTTTGTGAGTGTTTCCCACCCTACCTCCTCCTCTAACCAACCCCCCACCCCACGGTGGTTGGGAAGCGGGAGCAGGGGCCTGTCGTGAAGGTGAGTGAGTGCCTTTAAATTTGCTTACCTTTCAGCGGGATCAGGGTTTGAGGTAATATCAGGTAAGCTCTTCCTTTCTTTTTCTTTTTCTTGTTTTTTTTTTAATCTAGAGGGGATGTCAGGGAAGGCAGTACAATGCTCCTCCTGCAGAATGTTTGAGGTGAGGGACGCCGTCAGTGTCCCTGCTGATTTCATCTGTGGGAAGTGCACCCAACTCCAGCTCCTCAAAAACCGTGTTAGGGACCTGGAGCTTGAGCTGGATGAACTTCGGATCATTCGGGAGGCAGAGGGGGTCATAGATAGGAGCTTCAGGGAAATAGTTACACCAAAGACTGGAGATAGATGGGTAACTGTAAGAGGGACTGGGAAGAAGCAGTCAGTGCAGGGACCCCCTGCGGTCGTTCCCCTGAGTAACAAGTATACCGTTTTGGATACTTGTGGGGGGGACGACTTACCAGGGGTAAGCCATGGGGTACGGGCCTCTGGCACGGAGTCTGTCCCTGTTGCTCAGAAGGGAAGGGGGGAAAGGAGTAGAACATTAGTAATTGGGGACTCAATAGTCAGGGGCACAGATAGGAGATTTTGTGGGAGCGAGAGAGACTCACGTTTGGTATGTTGCCTCCCAGGTGCAAGGGTACGTGATGTCTCGGATCGTGTTTTCCGGGTCCTGAAGGGGGAGGGGGAGCAGCCCCAAGTCGTAGTCCACATTGGCACTAACGACATAGGTAGGAAAGGGGACAAGGATGTCAGGCAGGCCTTTAGGGAGCTAGGATGGAAGCTCAGAGCGAGAACAAACAGAGTTGTTATCTCTGGGTTGTTGCCCGTGCCACGTGATAGTGAGATGAGGAATAGGGAGAGAGAGCAATTAAACACGTGGCTACAGGGATGGTGCAGGCGGGAGGGATTCAGATTTCTGGATAACTGGGGCTCTTTCTGGGGAAGGTGGGACCTCTATAGACAGGATGGTCTACATCTGAACCTGAGGGGCACCAATATCCTGGGGGGGAGATTTGTTAGTACTCTTTGGGGGGGTTTAAACTAATTCAGCAGGGGCATGGGAACCTGGATTGTAGTTTTGGGGTGCGAGAGATTGAGAGTAGAGAGGTCAGGAGCACAGTTTTGACTTTGCAGGAGGGCGGCAGTGTTCAGGTCTGTGGTTTGAAGTGTGTCTATTTCAATGCCAGGAGTATACGAAATAAGTTAGGGGAACTGGCAGCATGGGTTGGTACCTGGGACTTCGATGTTGTGGCCATTTCAGAGACATGGATAGAGCAGGGACAGGAATGGTTGTTGCAGGTTCCGGGGTTTAGGTGCTTTAGTAAGGTCAGAGAAGGGGGCAAAAGAGGGGGAGGTGTGGCGCTGCTAGTCAAGGACAGTATTACGGTGGTAGAAAGGATGCAAGATGGGGACTCTTCTTCCGAGGTAGTATGGGCTGAGGTTAGAAACAGGAAAGGAGAGGTCACCCTGTTGGGAGTTTTCTATAGGCCACCTAATAGTTCTAGAGATGTAGAGGAAAGGATGGCGAAGATGATTCTGGAAAAGAGCGAAAGTAACAGGGTAGTTGTTATGGGAGACTTTAACTTTCCTAATATTGACTGGAAAAGATATAGTTCGAGTACATTGGATGGGTCGTTCTTTGTACAATGTGTGCAGGAGGGTTTTCTGACACAATATGTTGACAGGCCAACAAGAGGTGAGGCCACTTTGGATTTGGTTTTGGGTAATGAACCAGGCCAGGTGTTAGATCTGGAGGTAGGTGAACACTTTGGAGACAGTGACCACAATTCGGTGACCTTTACGTTAGTGATGGAAAGGGATAAGTATACCCCGCAGAGCAAGAGTTATAGCTGGGGGAAGGGCAATTATGATGCCATTAGACATGACTTAGGATGTGTTGGTTGGAGAAGTAGGCTGCAAGGGTTGGGCACACTGGATATGTGGAGCTTGTTCAAGGAACAGCTATTGCATGTTCTTGATAAGTACGTACCAGTCAGGCAGGGAGGAAGGGGTCGAGCGAGGGAACCGTGGTTTACCAAAGAAGTGGAATCTCTTGTTAAGAGGAAGAAGGAGGCCTATGTGAAGATGAGGCGTGAAGTTTCAGTTGGGGCGCTTGATAGTTACAAGGAAGCGAGGAAGGATCTAAAGAGAGAGCTGAGACGAGCAAGGAGGGGACATGAGAAGTCTTTGGCAGGTAGGATCAAGGAAAACCCAAAAGCTTTCTATAGGTATGTCAGGAATAAAAGAATGACTAGGGTAAGAGTAGGGCCAGTCAAGGACAGTGGTGGGAAGTTGTGTGTGGAGGCTGAGGAGATAAGCGAGATACTAAATGAATACTTTTCGTCAGTATTCACTCAAGAAAAAGATAATATTGAGGAGGAGAATGCTGAGACCCAGGCTATTAGAATAGATGGCATTGAGGTGCGTAGGGAAGAAGTGTTGGCAATTCTGGACAAGGTGAAAATAGATAAGTCCCGGGGCCGGATGGGATTTATCCTAGGATTCTCTGGGAAGCCAGGGAAGAGATTGCTGAGCCTTTGGCTTTGATTTTTAGGTCATCATTGGCTACAGGAATAGTGCCAGAGGACTGGAGGATAGCAAATGTGGTCCCTTTGTTCAAGAAGGGGAGTAGAGATAACCCCGGTAACTATAGGCCGGTGAGCCTCACGTCTGTGGTGGGTAAAGTCTTGGAGAGGATTATAAAAGATACGATTTATAATCATCTAGATAGGAATAATATGATTAGGGATAGTCAGCATGGTTTTGTGAAGGGTAGGTCATGCCTCACAAACCTTATCGAGTTCTTTGAGAAGGTGACTGAACAGGTAGATGAGGGTAGAGCAGTTGATGTGGTGTATATGGATTTCAGTAAAGCGTTTGATAAGGTTCCCCACGGTCGGCTATTGCAGAAAATACGGAGGCTGGGGATTGAGGGTGATTTAGAGATGTGGATCAGAAATTGGCTAGTTGAAAGAAGACAGAGAGTGGTAGTTGATGGGAAATGTTCAGAATGGAGTTCAGTTACGAGTGGCGTACCACAAGGATCTGTTCTGGGGCCGTTGCTGTTTGTCATTTTTATAAATGACCTAGAGGAGGGCGCAGAAGGATGGGTGAGTAAATTTGCAGACGACACTAAAGTCGGTGGAGTTGTAGACAGTGCGGAAGGATGTTGCAGGTTACAGAGGGACATAGATAAGCTGCAGAGCTGGGCTGAGAGGTGGCAAATGGAGTTTAATGTGGAGAAGTGTGAGGTGATTCACTTTGGAAAGAATAACAGGAATGCGGAATATTTGGCTAATGGTAAAATTCTTGGTAGTGTGGATGAGCAGAGGGATCTCGGTGTCCATGTACATAGATCCCTGAAAGTTGCCACCCAGGTTGATAGGGTTGTGAAGAAGGCCTATGGTGTGTTGGCCTTTATTGGTAGAGGGATTGAGTTCCGGAGCCATGAGGTCATGATGCAGCTGTACCAAACTCTGGTACGGCCGCATTTGGAGTATTGCGTACAGTTCTGGTCGCCTCATTATAGGAAGGACGTGGAAGCTTTGGAACGGGTGCAGAGGAGATTTACCAGGATGTTGCCTGGTATGGAGGGAAAATCTTATGAGGAAAGGCTGATGGACTTGAGGTTGTTTTCGTTAGAGAGAAGAAGGTTAAGAGGTGACTTAATAGAGGCATACAAAATGATCAGAGGGTTAGATAGGGTGGACAGCGAGAGCCTTCTCCCGCGGATGGAGGTGGCTAGCACGAGGGGTCATAGCCTTAAATTGAGGGGTAATAGATATAGGACAGAGGTCAGAGGTGGGTTTTTTACGCAAAGAGTGGTGAGGCCGTGGAATGCCCTACCTGCAACAGTAGTGAACTCGCCAACATTGAGGGCATTTAAAAATTTATTGGATAAGCATATGGATGATAAGGGCATAGTGTAGGTTAGATGGCCTTTAGTTTTTTTTTTCTCCATGTCGGTGCAACATCGAGGGCCGAAGGGCCTGTACTGCGCTGTATCGTTCTATGTTCTTTCCCCATGGTATCTGTGGCCATTAACACACTTTCCCCTTGGTATCTGTGGCCATTAACACTCTGTTCCCTTGGTATCTGTGGCCATTAACACTCTTTCCCATTGGTATCTGTGGCCATTAACACTTTCCCCTTGGTATCTGTGGCCGTTAGCAATCTTTCCCCTTGGCATCTGTGGCCATTAACACTCTTTCCCCTTGGCATCTGTGGCCATTTACACACTTTCCCCTTGGTATCTGTGGCCATTAACACTCTGTTTCCTTGGTTTCTGTGACCATTAACACACTTTCCCCTTGGTATCTGTGGACATTAACATTCTGTTCCCTTGGTATATGTGGCCATTAACACTCTTTCCCCTTGGTACCTGTGGCCATTAACACACTTTCCCCTTGGTATCTGTGGCCATTAACACTCTTTCCCCTTGGTACCTGTGGCCATTAACACACTTTCTCCTTGGTATCTGTGGCCATTAACACACTTTCCCCTTGTTATCTGTGGCCATTAACACTCTTTCCCCTTGGTTTCTGTGGCCATTAACACTCTTTCCCCTTGGTTTCTGTGGCCATTAACACTCTTTCCCATTGGTTTCTGTGGCCATTAACACTCTTTCCCATTGGTTTCTGTGGCCATTAACACTCTTTCCCCTTGGTATCTGTGGCCATTAGCACCCGGTTTCCCTGGGTTTCTGTGGCCATTAACACACTTTCCCCTTGGCATCTGTGGCCATTAACACTCTTTCCCCTTGGCATCTGTGGCCATTAACACTCTTTCACCTTGGTATCTGTGGCCATTAACACTCTGTTTCCTTGGTTTCTGTGACCATTAACACACTTTCCCCTTGGTATCTGTGGCCATTAACACTCTGTTTCCTTGGTATCTGTGGCCATTAACACTCTTTCCCCTTGGTACCTGTGGCCATTAACACACTTTCCCCTTAGTATCTGTGGCCATTAACACTCTTTCCCCTTGGTACCTGTGGCCATTAACACACTTTCTCCTTGGTATCTGTGGCCATTAACACACTTTCCCCTTGTTATCTGTGGCCATTAACACTCTTTCCCCTTGGTATCTGTGGCCATTAACACTCTTTCCCCTTGGTTTCTGTGGCCATTAACACACTTTCCCCTTGGTTTCTGTGGCCATTAACACTCTTTCCCCTTGGTTTCTGTGGCCATTAACACTCTTTCCCCTTGATTTCTGTGGCCATTAACACTCTTTCCCCTTGGTATCTGTGGCCATTAACACTCTTTCCCCTTGGTTTCTGTGGCCATTAACACTCTTTCCCCTTGATTTCTGTGGCCATTAACACACTTTCCCCTTGGTTTCTGTGGCCATTAACACTCTTTCCATATGGTATCTGTGGCCATTAGCACCAGGTTTCCCTGAGTTTCTGTGGCTATGACTCATCTTTCATTCTCATTCCACAGTATAAATATTTCCCACTCTCTCTGTCTGTTAGCTTTGACAAAGAGTCATCGGACTCGAAACGTTAGCTCTTTCTCTCCCTACAGACGCTGCCAGACTTGCTGAGATTTTCCAGCATTTTCCCTTTAGTTTCAGATTCCAGCATCCGCAGTAATTTGCTTTTCTCGGCTGGATCTCCTTTCTTCTACCCGATGACATCTAATATGATTGTTTTCATTTCCTGAAGGATTCCTCCTGCTACATTTTGGGGTTCTGGGCAAAGGTGTTCTTACGGACTGGCTAAGGCTGAGAACTATTAGCTTTAATTCCTCTCTCTCATCTCGGCCGTACATAACTCTTTGTTGGCGCAGCTCCTGAAAGAAGCTGTGCGGGTCTGCGGTGGGCTGGAATGGATTAATTTTCATGCAAGTTTCTCCTAATTGGGTTATGGATAGTGGGGTGGTGTAAACGATATCAGGCTCCGCCTGATCCGATGACCTGCGTTGTGTGGTAACTGGATTCATGGGGGTTGAATTGTGAGTTGGAGTATGTGCTGCCTGTGCAGTCGGTGCTGCGGGTGCTTTTCTTTTTGGGGCGTGGGGGGTTCGATTTTGATTTCCCGTGTCCTCTACATTTATTTGGGCTTCAATTCTACATTTCGTTTAATTCTTGCCAATCGGGAGCATCTTACTCATCTAATCCTGCCCGAAAGTGTACCTGAAGCCATTCTGTACTGAGAGTAGCGACTGTAACGTTTCTAGCTTCTGCCGGCATTTAGCATGGTCAATGGAACTCTGCCTCTGTTCCTTGGTGGATCTGTGGAGCGCTCCCAAAGCTACTTTTAGATCTGGGCATTTGCTAGTTAGCTGGGCGACCTGTTGTTATTTTTCCTCTTTTACCAGGACTGTACGCTGTGTATCTTGGTTGGCTTTATCGTACTGGGTCTGGAAGCTACTGAGGTGAACCAGACAAGATTGCTATGCGCTTTTTACATCGGACATTTCCTTATCCTTAGCTGCTAACTGTTCCCGGAGTTGCTCAATTATCTTCTCGCTTTCGTTACTGTTTCCCTCGTTCTTTTCTTCCTTCTCTACTAACTTCCTACGGAGCGTCTTCACGACCTCCTCTGTGCCTCACAACTGTGCCAAACAAGACACTATTGCCATCGGCTATCTGACTTTCTTTACATTTTTCTCGTGGACCTTGCTTCGGTTCTCCCGCCAAGTTTGTCCCATATTTCCTGGACCTGACTCGTCATTAGCGCAAATAGTCGACTAAAGGGGCCATCCTTTCCCCTTTAAATATTTCCTTAACTATTTCTCCCATATGGGGCATTGCTTTGTTGGTCGCTACGATCTCGGGTTCCTATCAATTCATCAATTCATTTGGGGCCTCACGGTAGCATGGTGGTTAGCATCAATGCTTCACAGCTCCAAAGTCCCAGGTTCGATTCCCGGCTGGGTCACTGTCTGTGCGGAGTCTGCACGTCCTCCCCCTGTGTGCGTGGGTTTCCTCCGGGTGCTCCGGTTTCCTCCCACAGTCCAAAGATGTGCGGGTTAGGTGGATTGGCCATGCTAAATTGCCCGTAGTGTAAGGTTAATGGGGGGATTGCTAAATTGCCCATAGTGTCCTAAAAAGTAAGGTTAAGGGGGGGGGGGGGTTGTTGGGTTACGGGTATAGGGTAGATACGTGGGCTTGAGTAGGGTGATCATTGCTCGGCACAACATCGAGGGCCGAAGGGCCTGTTCTGTGCTGTACTGTTCTAAACCGTTCCATTGCTTCAGTGGCCATTATTTACCTTATCTCTTGCTCTACTTTTAATTTGGGGCAGAGGAATAAGGCGGCGATTTGAAATGCGGGTATGGCCTAAGCTATCGTCCGGCTCACTATCTCTCGATAGTTGTGCACAATTCTAACGAGTTCACCTTACTCTTCCTGTTAGGTACGCATGCGGGTTAGTACACACTTCCACAATTCGGTTACTTGGTCGATATGGGACTTGCACTTGTGGTTCATTCTCGCAATTGGAAATTAAAGTTTGTGGGTTCTCTCGGAGTGACAAAGTCACTTCTAATTCAGTCCCATCTGGGTCGCCAATAAAGTTGCCCTATAATGTAGCTCCATCCCAACAGCATCGCCAATACTGTTGCAAATATTAATGATAATGTTGGTGAACCACAAGCCTTCCCTTATATCGATCAAATGGTGACACAGCCAGTTAGTTAGTACAGTAGGCGGTTTATTTACATGCACAAGGGACACTTCGGCATGCAAACACAACATCTACTACGAGTTAAACTATCTATCAGCTACAATAACCTATAATTAACTTCAGGGCGACCGGCACTGTGCAAATGGATAAGGCCTTTATCTGGATTTCACTCGGCTGCTTCGAAGAAAGTGGCTCTGTCTCTGCTGGGCTCCGTCAGGTCGCGATCATTGGTGTTGAACTTGGCTGGCTGTTCCTGCTGCAGTTGTCTGGCACAGGCCGGATTCAAAGGAGGTTGGCACAGGCCGGATCCAGCAGAGACAGAACACATGGCTGTGTCGTTTATCCCTCTGAGATTTACCGCACTTTGGGGCGGTCCTTCTATATGGACCCAATTGTTCGACAGGAATCTGAGCAATCTTCAATTTCAGCCAATAGAGCGGCGGGTGTATTGGTGGCTGGGCGGGACCTGAGCGGTCATTGACCTTGGCAGATGGGCTCTCTGAGTAAAGGGAGTGGCGCAGATCAGTCTGTGGCTGAACCGGTTTCTTGATTGGAGTCCTATTGTCCTGGGAAACGGGCCATTAAGAATTCAAGCGAACGGGGGGGGGGGGGGGGGGGCTTCAATCAGGTCTAGCTACCTGCGTTTCAAGTACTGATCAGCTCTGTTTCTGTCTGTCCAGGGTTGGCCATAATCCCATGGTCCTTTGCAGATGGTCAGCAGTCAAGGAAATGGACCTTGTTGATATGACATACGGCACCAGAGGAATCAGGAATCATAGAATCCCCACAGTGCAGAAATAGGTCATTTGGCCCATTCAGTCTGTACCAAACCTCTGAAAGAGTACCTCAACCATGCTCTCAGACCCATCTACCTCATTAACCCCTTAATCTAACCTACACATCTTTATGGACACTACGGACTAATTTAGCATTGGCAATCTACCTAATCTGCACATCTGTGGACTGTTGCAGGAAACCGGAGCACCCGGAGGAAACTTTTCCAGGATTGGAGAAAAAGTACAGTCTCCACACAGACGGTGACCCAAGGTGGGAATTGATCCGGGGATCCTGGTGCTGTGAAGCAGCAGTGCAAACCACTGTGTCACTGTGCCACCAATGTCATTGGGAAGAGGAAGAACATGGTAAAGTGGATGGAATTAAGATAGGAAGACATGATCTTGATGGGGTGGAATAGGCCGAAATATTGGGTGTACTGGGACTTTCCTGTTTGTGGATTTTGGGAAGGAGGTAGAAGCGGGAGGTTGATACAGGGTGTGTGGGCTTGTGGGACTATGATGTCTGAGCCTATGGACAGAGGATACCCAGAGTCGATAAGGTCAGTGACAGTCCTGGGAACAATATCATGATGTTTGGTGATGTGCTGCTGGTCCAGGGGGAGGTAGCAGGAGGGGGAGGTAGCAGGATGGGCCTGAGAGTTGATGGCCAGCCTCTGTGAGGAAGAAGGCAGTACACCAGACAATAATGGAAACACCCTTGTGGGCAGCTCAGTCACCAGGTCAGGGTTGGATATCAGAGAGTGGACTGGAGCAAGTTTAGAGAGAGTCAGGATTGAGTTGGTGAGAGGCACAGAGACATTGAGACGGTCGATGTCGCACTGACAGATCTCAGTGAAAAGACCAAGGGCTGATAGGAGGCCAGAGGGTGGGGTCCAGGTAGAATGAGATTACTGGAGGCGGATGGATTTCAGCACCAAATTTTCATAAAATAGACAGAGAAATAGCAGAGACAATATTATCTACTCACTGATCACCAACAGAATAATTGCCAAATAATTGAACAGCAGAAGTCGGTCTCAGTTATTCTTGAATTTACAACAGAATATAATAAAATCTTCCAGTCACAATGTCAACAGTAGGAAAAATGGGATTAGAAGTCTGAGTTAAAATAAATGCAGTAAAACAGAGTTTATTAAATAGTCTGCACATAAGCCATAGTCAACATCATTCCTGACACATTTCATCCAATTATCGCAGTAACTATCAGAAATAATAGATCTGAGTAGTATGATAGATGTTAAACAATTTGAGTTTCTAAAGGCCGTCAGTAAGACCCGACATAACAGACTGATGAGTAATCTCAGAGCCAGTGGAGGTAGGGGACACAGCAGCAGAATGGACACATGCTGGCGATACACACCGAAAACAGGGAGATGAGTTAAAGGGAAAGTGGGTATCTCAATGAGAAATTAATGTACCGACAGATCAGTGTCCGCTGCTGCATTTTGATCAGAACAATATGTCCCCCAATCACTCCTTGGAAAACAAGTGTGTGAATGGACTGGAGGGGTTTCTGGGTTTAGGTGAATACATTCACAAATCGTGTGAAGCAGAAACAGTTTAAAAACACCCATAAAAATTGATCAAACATGTGAGTTCATTTCAGAATGAATAGAAATGAGAAAATATCGCAATACCTATTGGAATACTGGACTGTTGTGGGTTTTATGAAATATTAGAGTGGGGGTGATATCTGATCCTGTTGAATAGGTCAATAGAAAACAGATATAGGGACATTTCACTTCATACAATAAAAATCAAACATCTTCAAAACACAGCCAAACTCTTCCTGTGTTCAACCTATTCAAAAATTAAAACATGATGTGGAGATGCCGGCGTTGGACTGGGGTGAGCACAGTAAGAAGTCTTACAACACCAGGTTGAAGTCCAACAGGTTTGTTTCAAACACGAGCTTTCGGAGCACTGCTCCTTCCTCAGGTGAATGACGAGGTATGTTCCAGAAACATTTATGTAGACAAAGTCAGAGATGCTGGACAATGCTTGGAATGCAGGCATTTGCAGGTAATCAAATCATTATAGATCCAGGGAGAGAAATAATCACAGGTTAAAGAGGTGTAAATTGTCTCAAGCCAGGACAGTTGGTAGGATTTTGCAAGCCCAGGCCAGATGGTGGGGGGTGGATGTAATGCGACATGAATCCAAGATCCCTGTTGAGGCCGCACTCATGCGTGCAGAACTTAGCAAAATGTCTTTGCACGGCAATTCTGCGTTGTCGCGTGTCCTGAAGACGGCCTTGGAGAACGCTTACCCGGAGATCAGAGGCTGAATGCCCTGGAATGCTGAAGTGTTCCCCGACTGGATGTGAACATTCCTGCCTGGTGATTGTCGCATGATGCAAGCATTATCCAGCATCTCTGACTTTGTCTATATAAATGTTTCTGGAACATACCTCTCCTTTCACCTGAGGAAGGAGCTGCTCGTGTTTGAATCAAACCTGTTGGACTTTAACCTGGTGTTGTAAGACTTCTTAAAGTTAAAACACACAGAGAGGTCCACAGAATGGAGCGACCACTCACCAATAAAATACATAATTTCAAAATAGAACCAGCTAATGTCAGTCCAGTTACTGACCCACACACAATACAATCCACACAGACAGATAATCCCACGAATAGAGATAATTGGATCAGATATTCCACTCTGGTTAATGACCCACACTCGGTACAATTCTACAGTGACAGATACTTCCAGTAATCCTTGTTCCCGCTGTCAGATATTCCACTCTGATTAGTGACCCACAATCAGTACAATTCTACACTGACAGATATTTCCAGTAATCCTTGTCCCCGCTGTCAGATATTCCACTCTGGTTAGTGATCCACACTCAGTAGAATTCTACACTGACAGATACTTCCAGTAATCCTTGTTCACCGCTGTCAGATATTCCACTCTGGTTACTGACCCACACTCAGTACAATTCTACACCGACAGATATTTCCAGTAATCCTTGTTCCCGCTGTCAGATGTTCCACTCTGGTTAGTGACCCACATTCAGTACTATTCTGCCCTGACAGATACTTCCAGTAATCCTTGTTCCCGCTGTCAGATATCCCACTCTGGTTAATGACCCACACACAGTACAATTCTACACTGACAGATACTCCCAGTAATACTTGATCCCGCTCTCAGATATTCCACTCTGGTTAGTGACCCACAATGAGTGCGATTTCATTCTTCCTGCCACTAAACCTTCCTTCAGAGAGATTGCCTTCACTGAGATCCAAACTGACATTGTACAAGATTCCACTCAATATAACAACTTTATTGATCAGAGATGCCGTGAGTGACAAACAGGTTATTGTTAGTTGGTGAAATCGATTCAAACCATAGACATTATTAACGAGATTTGCATTTAGTGAATTATATCGTTGACCAGGTGTCTGTATAACAGAGAGCAGGAGATCAGCGTTAAACATTTTTAGTCGCAGTGTAAATTCAGAGAGCCGCTCACACTCAAATTTACACAATTTCAAAGGCGATAGTCACTTACCAGGAACACCAACAATAGACAGAATTGGGTAGAATATTTTCAGAGCCGTCTCAATTTGATCACGCATTTTCACTGTGATGTGATGTGTCCTTTCCTGCGATTGGCAATCTCTCTCTCTGAAACTCTGATGTTTTATATTCTCCAAGCTTTTAATGAAAACCCTGTGGAGCCACCTCAGGGGTATTGAGGTTGTGACATCGATTAAATTATTTTTCAAAGATGTGAACAAACAGATTACGATACTGTGTTCAGTGAAAGCAAATATTATTTTTTGACTGAGTGATCTCTTTCCAAACACAGGACTGTGTTGATCACATTGACTAACAAATAATAACAGAAATAATGCTGTCCACTCAGACACTATCAGTCCCATCTGAAGATCTCAAATTGTTTCAGTGACATCCCGCACTCCACTGTGAGCATTGAATGATTCAGTTAAAAATTGTCAGTGTGTTTCTCTGGGTGGTTCCACTGCACTCTGGGGTGTAGCTCCCTCTGTAAATGTGACCATTCAGTGATTCAGTTCCAATTGTCAGTATGTTTCTCTGGGTGGTTCCACTGCACTCTGGGGTGTAGCTGCCTCTGTAAATGTGGCCATTCAGTGATTCAGTTCCAATTGTCAGTGTGTTTCTCTGGGTGGGTCCACTGCACTCTGGGCTGTAGATCCCGCTGTAACTCTAACCATTCAGTGATTCAGTTCCAATTGTCAGTGTGTTTCTCTGGATGGGTCCACTACACACTGTTTATAAACTTCAGTTTATTTTACAACAACCGGTACAACTGACAAACATGTCTCAGTGTTGGTGGCACGGGAGAGAGGGGAAGGGTTAGGGAAAGGAAGGCTGGGGGGAGGGTTAGGGAAAGGGAGGCTGGGGGGAGGGGAAGGGTTAGGGAAAGGAGGGCTGGGGGGGAGGTGAAGGGTGAGGGAAAGGGGGGCTGGGGTGGAAGGGTTAGGGAAAGGGGTCTGGGGAGGGGAAGGGTTAGGGAAAGGGGGCTGGGGGAGGGGGAAGGGTTAGGGAAAGGGGGGCTGGGGGAAGGGAAGGGTTAGGGAAAGGGGGGCTGGGGAGAGGGGGTTAGTGAAAGGGGGGCTGGGGGGGGGAAGGGTTAGGGAAAGGGGGGCTGGGGGAGAGGGGGTTAGGGAAAGGGGGGCTGGGGGAGAGGGGAAGGGTTAGGGAAAGGGGAGCTGGGGGGAGAGGGGAAGGGTTAGGGAAGGGGGCTGGGGAGAGGGGAATGGTTAGGGAAAGGGGGGCTGGGGGAAAGGGGAAAGGTTAGGGAAAGGGGTCTGGGGGAGAGAGGGGGGTTAGGCAAAGGGGGGCTGGGGAGGGGGATGAGTTAGGGAAAGGGGGGCTGGGGGGAGAGTGGAAGGGGTTAGGGAAGGGGGTTGGGGGGAGAGGGGAATGGTTAGGGAAAGGGGGGCTGGGGGGAGAGGGGAAAGTTTAGCGAAAGGGGGCTGGGGGGAGAGAGGGGGGTTTGGGAAAGGGGAGCTGGGGAGGGGGAAGAGTTAGGGAAAGGGGTGCCGGGAGGGGAAGGGTTAAGGAAAGGGGGGGGGGGGGGGAGAGAGGGGAACGGTTAGGGAAAGGGGGGCTGGAGGGGAGAGGGGAAGGGTTAGGGAAAGGGTCTGGGGGGAGGGGAAGGATTAGGGAAAGGGGGACTGGGGGGAGAGGGGTGAAGGGTTAGGGAAAGGGGGCTGGGGGGGGGTAGAGAGGGGAAGGGTTTGGGAAAGGGGGGGGGGGGGAGGGAAGGGTTAGAAAAGGGGGGCTGGGAGAGAGGGGAAGGGTTAGGGAAAGGGGGGCTTGGGGGAGAGGGGAAGGGCTAGGGAAAGGCGGGCTGGGGGGAGAGGGGAAGGGTTTGGGAAAGGGGTCTGGGGGGCAATAGGGTGGGTTAGGGAAAGGGGGGCTGGGGGGGAGAGGGGATTAGTGAAAGGGGGGCTGGGGCGGGGAAGGGTTAGGGAAAGGGTGGCTGGGGGAGAGGGGGAGTGTTAGGGAAAGGGGTCTGCGGGGGTGAGGGAAAGGATTAGGGAAAGGGGGGCTGGGGAGAGGGGAAGGGTTAGGGAAACGGGGGCTGGGGGGAGAGGAGAAGGGTATGGAAAGGGGGGCTGGGGAGAGGGGAAAGGTTAGTGAAACGGGTCTGGGGGAGAGAGGGGAAGGGTTAGCGTAAGGGGGGCTGGGGGAGAGAGAGGAAGTGTTAGGGAAAGGGGGGCTGGGGGAAGGGGCAGGGTTAGGGAAAGGGGCTGGGGGGAGAGGGGAATAGTTAGGGAAAGGGAGGCTGGGGGGAGGGGAAGGGTTAGGGAAAGGGGGGCTGGGGGGAAAGGGAAGGGTTAGGGAAAGGGGGGCTGGGGGAGGGGAAGGGTTATTGAAAGGGGGGCTGTGGGTGAGGAAGTGTTACAGAAAGGGGGGCTGGGGGTAAGGGGAATGGTGAGGGAAATGGGGCCTTGGGGGGAGAGAGGAATGGTTAGGAAAGGGGGACTGGGGGGAGTGGCAGGGTTAGTGAAAGGGGGGCTGGGGGGAAAGTGGTTAGGGAAAGGTGGGCTGGGGGAGAGGGGAATGGTTAGGGAAAGGGGGGCTTGGGGGGAGGGGAAGGGTTACGGAAAGGGGCAGGGAGTGAGAGGGGAAGGGTTAGGGAAAGGGGGGGCTGGGGAGAGAGGGGAAGGGTTAGGGAAAGCGGGGCATTTGGATGGGTTAGGGAAAGGGGGCTGGGGGGCGAGGGGAGGGTTAGGGAAAGGGGGGCTGGTGGGTAATGGGAAGGGTTAGGGAAAGGGGGTCTGGAGGGATGGGTTAGGTAAAGTGGGTCGGGGGGAGTTGATGATTTAGGGAAAGGGGGCTGGGGGGTGGGGGGGGGGAGGGTTAGGGAAAGGGGGGTGGGGGAGGGGAAGGGTTAGGGAAAGGGGGGCTGGGGGAGAGGGAGTGTTATGTTAAATGGGGGCTGAGTGTAGCGGGAAGTTTAGGGAAGGGTGGGTGGGGGATGAGGGTAAGTGTTAGGGAAAGGGGGGCTGGGGGGAGAGTGGTAAGCGTTAGGAAAGCGGGGCTGGGGGAGAGGGTATAAGGGTTAGGTAATGGGGGCTGGGGGGTAGAGGGGAAGGTTTAGGGAAAGGGGCGCTGGTGGGAGAGGGGAATGCTGTTAGGGAAAGGGGGGCTGTGGGGGAGGTGGAAGGGTTAGGGAAACCGGGGGGCCTGGGGGGAGGGAAGGGTTAGGGAAGGAGGGCTGGGGGAGAGGGGAAGGGTTAGGGAAGGGGGGCTCGGGGGGAGAGGGTAAGAGTTTAGGGAAGGGGGGTGGGGTGAGAGGGGAAGGGTTTAGGGAAAGGGGGGGCTGGCGTGGAGGAGAAGAGTTAGGGAAGGGGGCTGGGGGGGAGGGAAGGGTTAGGCAAAGGGGGGCTGGGGGGAGAGGGGAGGGTTAGGGAAAGGGGGGCTGGGGGGAGAGGTGAAGGGTTAGGGAAAGAGGGGCTGGGGGGGAGGGGAAGGGTTAGGGAAAGGGGGGCTGGCGGGGAGGGGAAGGGTTAGGGAAAGGGGGGTGGGGGGGAGGGGTAGGGTTAGGGAAAGGGGGGCTGGGGGGAGAGAGGAAGGGTTAGGGAAAGGGGGGCTGGGGGGGAATGGAAGGGTTAGGGAAAGGGGGGCTGGCGGGGAGGGGAAGGGTTAGGGAAAGGGGGGCTGGGGTGGGGAAAGTTTAGGGAAAGGGGGGTGGGGGGAGAGGGGAGGGTTAGGGAAAGGGGGGGTGGGGGGAGAGGGGAAGGGTTAGGGAAAGGGGGGGCTGGGGGGAGGGGAATGGTTAGGGAAAGGGGGGCTGGCGGGGAGGGGAAGGGTTAGGGAAAGGGGGGCTGTGGATTAAACCACCGACCTTACCGGCAGGAGCAGACGGGCGGGCGGGCGCCGGGGTCCTGGGCTGGGGGCGCGGGCGATCTGACCCTGGGGGGGTACCCCCACGGTGGCCTGACCCCGATTGGGGTCCACCGATCAGCAGGCCGGCCTGTGCCTTCACCATGGTGGAGGCGGAATAGGCCCCGTCCGCTGCGCATGCGCCGGGATGACATCAGCAGCCGCTGACGCTCCAGCGCATGCGCGGACTGAAGCCGACCGGTGAAGTCATTTCGGCCCCGGTTGGCGTGGCACCAAAGGCCGTTCATGCCAGCCGGGCGGAGCAGGAACCACTCCAGCGCAGGCCTAGCCCCTCAATGTGAGGGCTTGGCCCCTAAAGGTGGGGAGAATTCTGTAACTTTGGGGCGGCCCAACGCCGGAGTTGTTCACAACGGCACCCCCGCCCTGCCGGGGTGTAGATCCCGCTGTAACTCTAACCATTCAGTGATTCAGTTCCAATTGTCAGTGTGTTTCTCTGGATGGGTCCACTACACACTGTTTATAAACTTCAGTTTATTTTACAACAACCGGAACAACTGACAAACATGTCTCAGTGTTGGTGGCACGGGAGAGAGGGGAAGGGTTAGGGAAAGGAAGGCTGGAGGGTGGGTTAGGGAAAGGGAGGCTGGGGGGAGGGGAAGGGTTAGGGAAAGGAGGGCTGGGGGGGAGGTGAAGGGTGAGGGAAAGGGGGGCTGGGGGTGGGAAGGGTTAGGGAAAGGGGTCTGGGGGAGGGGAAGGGTTAGGGAAAGGGGGGCTGGGGGAGGGGGAAGGCTTAGGGAAAGGGGGCTGGGGGGAGGGGAAGGGTTAGGGAAAGGGGGGCTGGGGGAGAGGCGGGACCCCCGCCTCTGTAACCTCCTCCAGCCACTACAATTCTCATCCTCCGGTTCAAATCCCTCCCTCCCCCTCCCTCCCTATCTCTGTAACCTCCTCCAGCCCCTACAATTCCCATCCTCCTGTTCAAATCCCTCCCACGCCCCCATCCCTCCCTATCTCTGTAACCTCCTCCAGACCCTACGATTCTCATCTTCCTGTTCAAATTCCTCCCTCGCTCCCTATCTCTGAAACTTCCTCCAGCACCCACAATTCCCATCCTCCTATTCAAATTCCTCCCTTGTTAACCCTCCCTCCCTATCTCTGTAACTACCTCTATCCTACAATTCGCATCCTCCTGTTCAAATCCCTCCCTCCTTCACCCTCCATCTCTATCTCTGTAACTTCCTCCAGCCCCTGCAATTCTCATCTTCCTGTTCAAATCCCTCACTCCCTATCTCTGAAACCTCCTCCAGCACCTACAGTTCCCATCCTCCTATTCAAATTCCTCCCTTGTTAACCCTCCCTATCTCTATAACTACCTCCAGCCCCTACAATTCTCGTCCTCATGTTCAAATCCCTCCCTTGGCTCCCTCCCTCCCTATTTCTGTCACATCCTCCATCACCTACAATTCTCATCCTCCTGTTCCATTACCTCCCTCGCTCCCTCGTTCCCCATCTATGCAACCTCATCCAGCCACTACAATTCTCATCTTCCCGTTCAAATCCCTACCACGCGCTCCTCCATCCCTATCTCTGTAACCTACTCCAGCCCCGACAATACGCATCTTCCTGTTCAAATCCCTGTGTCGCCCCCCCCCCCCCAACTCCCTCCCTCCCTTTCTCTGTAACCTCCTCCAGCCCTCCAAATCTCATCCTCCTGTTCAAATCCCTCGCTGGCCTCCCTCCTTATCTCTGTAACTTCCTCCAGCTCCTACAATTCTCCTCCTCCTGTTCAAATCCCCTCTCGCCCGCCTCCCTCACTCCCTATCTCTCTAACCTCTTCAGGCGCCTACAATTCTCATCCTCCTGTTCAATTCCCTCCTTCGCTCACTCCTTCCCTATCCCTCCACACACTTGTTTGCCTCAATTCATAGAACCATGAAATCCCAAAAGAGCAGGATGAGGCCATTCGGTCCATCGATTCTGCACCAGCCCTCGGACAGAGCACCCTACTTAAGACCACGTCTCCATCCTATCACCACAACCAAGTAACCCGACCTAACCTTTTGTTCACAAAGAAGCAATTTATCCTGGCCAATCCACCCAACCTGCACAGCTTTGGGCTGTGGGAGGAAACCGGAGCACCCGGAGGAAACCCACGCAGACACTGAGAGAAAGTGTAAACTTCACACGGACACCCCAAGAGGCCAGAATTGAACCCGGAACCCGGATCTGTAAGGCAGCTGTGTTAACCACTGTGTCACCGTGCTGCCCACGTTGCTTTTTACTAGTTTATTGTCTGTTTGCTGATTACTTCCTGCTGTCTCCGTGGAGCCACTACTACCAGTGGTTTCCCAACAAACACGGTGGACCGCGCCTGCTTGCATGCTTTGCAGTTCCTTCGCACTCCCACCCACCCCTTTAGCACTTTCCATAGCCTCGATAATTTGCTGGGCGACACAGCAGCACAGTGGTTAGCACAGTTACTTCACAGCTCCAGGGTCCCAGGTTCGATTCCCGGCTTGGGTCACTGTCTGTACGGAGTCTGCACGTTTCCACCGTGTCTGCGTGGGTTTCCTCCAGGTGCTCCGGTTTGCTCCCACAAGTCCTGCAAGATGTGCTTGTTAGGTAATTTGGACATTCTGAATTTTCCATCAGTGTTCCCGAACAGGCGCCGGAATGAGTCGACTCTGAGATTTTCACAGTTACCATTGTTAATGTAAGCGTTCTTGTGACAATAACAAAGATTATTATTACAAAGATTATTACTTTAAGGTAATCTCTGCATTTGCGAACAACTATTTTCTATGGCCATACTGTTTACACCACGGACTAGCCTGATCCCAAGAAAAGGAACCTGTGGATTCCTACAAGATGGTTTTTGGGAGCTACGTGGTAGTGCACGCTAGGGAACAGGCAATTGTGGATTTGGTGATGTGTAATGAGGCCGTCTTGATTAGGTAACCTAAGGTGATGGAAGATTTAGGGGGCAATGGCCACAATACGATAGAATGTACCCTGCAGTTTGAGAGGTAGAAGCTGCAATCAGATGTCACTGTGATACAAATAAATAAAGGCAACAACAAATATATGAGCGGGGAGCTGGTCAGAGTTTATTGAAAGGGGTGCCGAGGAGGGAAGACACGACAGGTAGCTGTTCCTTAATCACGCTCCACATTTCCATTCTGCGCATCCTCTGCATTTTTCCTCTGCATCCGCTGCATCCTACGTCTTGCCCCATTGCATCATAATTCCCTTTCACCCAGTTATATGTCTTGCCCTGTGGTTTATACCTATCCCTTTCCATCGCTAAAGTAAACGTAATCGAATTGTGGTCACTATCACCAAAGTTATCACCCTCCGTCACGATTTCAGGGTGAGGGGTCACGATTTCAGGGTGAGGGGTGACGATTTCAGGGTGAGGGGTGACGATTTCAGGGTGAGGGGTCAATATTTCTGGGTGAGGGGTGACGATTTCAGGGTGAGGGGTGACGATTTCAGGGTGAGGGGTCACGATTTCAGGGTGAGGGGTCACGATTTCAGGGTGAGGGGTGACGATTTCAGGGTGAGGGGCCACGATTTCAGGGTGAGGGGTCACGATTTCAGGGTGAGGGGCCACGATTTCAGGGTGAGAGGGGGAAAGTTTAACGGAGATGTGCGTAGAAAGGTTTTTATGCAGAGGGTGGTGGGTGTCTGGAACGCTTTGCCAGCGCAGGTGGTAGAGGCGGGTACGATAGCATCATTTGAGAGGCATCTAGACAGGTATATTAACGGGCGGGAACAGAGGGAAGTAGACCTTGGAAAATAGGCAACAGGTTTAGATAAAGGATCTGGATCGGCGCAGGCTGGGAGGGCCGAAGGGCCTGTTCCTGTGCTGTAATTTTCTTTGTTCTTTTTTCTTCAAATCTAACACCTGTCCTGGTACATTACCCAGTACCCAATCCAACATGGTTTCGCCTCCTGATGGCCTCCCTACATACTGTGCCAGGAAACCCTCATGCGCACACTGGAGAAAAACGGACTAAGTAATGTACTCGAACTATAGCGTTTCCAGTCAATATTTGGAAAGTTAAATTCCCCCATAACAACTACCCTGTTGCTTTCGCTCCTATCCAGAAACATATTTGCAATCCTTTCCTCTACATCTCTGGACCTTTTCGGAGGCCTATAGAAAACACATAACAGGGCTGACCTCCCACAGACAGCCATGTACCCGAGCCACCTGGACAATGCACGGCGCACCAGAGCGTGACGCAGTCACAGCGGATCATGGCTGAGGGTGTCGGCGGCATTGCCCAGGCCTTAGCCGCAATCAGCCTGTTGCAGAGGGAGGTGGCGCAGTCACTGGCTGAGGTGGCACAGACACAGAGGGAGGTGACGCAGTCACTGGCTGAGGTGGTACAAACCCAGGGGGAGGTGGCACAGTCACTGGATGATGCAGCACAGACGCAGAGGGAGGAGATGCAGTCATTGGCTGAGGTGACACAGACCCAGAGGGAGATTGCACAGTCACCGTCTGAGGTGATTCACACCCAGAGGGAGGTTGTGCAGTCACCGGTAGAGCCGTGCAGGGCTGGCTGCTGAGGGGTCGTTGGGTGTGGGGGGGGATGCGGGGGATGGACAGGAAATGATGCTGGGCATGGCCCAGGGACCACTGTTCGCCAGCGATCGACGCTCCGGTTTCCCACCCCCATCCCTACCCAGCCGGTTTTGGGTGAGACAGTGTGATAGAATAGACAGGTCGCATGTATGAATCACCCAGGTAGATGGTGGAAAGTGTAACCGGGGGCAGGAGTCAGACATTGTTCTACAATGTGGAGCAGTGACACATCACAGAGCCGGTTGTCATCATCCTCCGGCCCACGGACCAGACCCACTCTTACTACCAAACCAAGGACCGCTCCCCGTAGTGAGCTACATGGAATCATGGAAGAGTTAGTGGGCGGCACCTTGGCGGAATTGGTCGGTCAGGGGCGCGGGGGAGGGGGGGGGGGGCTGCGGGGATGTTGGGCTGGGTTGTCCTTTCTTGGCCCAGGTCCCCTAGTCGTGGAACATGGAAGTGATTATAAGACCCGTGTCCACCGGCTCAGATGCACAAGTTGCCAGACCAATGCCCTGCCCATCCTGCTCTTCAGGCGAACCATGGCGTTGATCCTCCACCCTCTGCTGAGCAATTTTGTGAACGATGCAGCAGGCCACCAAGATGTGGGAAACTCGAGCGCTAGACTGGATGATCCCAGCATTGTAGTTCAGACAGATGAACCGCATCTTCGGGATGCCGGACCACCGCTTGATCACACCCCCACTCGCTGTATGAGCGTTTTTGTAGCGTGTCTCCCCGTCCGTCTCTGGTCGTCGAATAGGCCTCATCAGCCACGCCCACGATGGATATCCCTCCGTTCCCAAAGAGCCAAGACCTCAGCCGGGAATGTGTCTCAAATAGGTCAGGAATCAGCCAATGTGCCAGGTTGGACGGGCATGATGCGCATCTCATTGTCACACACCAGATGCACATTCATAGAGAGGAATCCATTCCGGTTGGCGGGTTGTGGCCTGTCATGGGCCGGTGCTCCCAGGGGACATGCATTGTCTCGATCACCCCCTGGACCTCAGGCATCTTGGTGATGGCAGCGAACCGCGCTGCCTTGGCATCCTGATGGGCTCGGTGCACATTGAAGTTGACGTATTGTGGAGACCGGTCATCTAGAGACTGCATGACGTCACGGATGTACCTGTGCACAGAGGCGGCGATATCCCTGGCAGGGCCCCACTCGGCACCTAGAAGAACCCCGCGGTGTAAAGGTTCAGGGAGACGTTCACCTTCACTGCCTGCAGGATCAGGTTTCCTCTCCCATAATCCACCCTGGTGCCAGGTATGCCATCATCTGGCAAATATGTTTCAGTGTGCCCCTGCTCAGCCGGTGTCTCCGACGGCATTCCCAGTCCAGCAGCTCCTCGAATGACAGGCGCTACCGGTACACATGAAGTCTGATGCTGTGCCTCCTTCCCATCACCTCATCGGCCTGTTGTGCGCCGGACTCCACATCCTCCCCGTCTGCCTCCTGTTGCTCTGCGGCGAGCTCCTGTTCTGCAGCGTCGGTCTCGAGCAGCACCTGGTCGTAAAGCCTTAGGGAATACCCGAGGGCCGCGGCG
This sequence comes from Scyliorhinus canicula, assembly GCF_902713615.1. Classification (NCBI taxonomy): domain Eukaryota; kingdom Metazoa; phylum Chordata; class Chondrichthyes; order Carcharhiniformes; family Scyliorhinidae; genus Scyliorhinus; species Scyliorhinus canicula. The sequence continues at coordinate 100,361 of NW_024055611.1, read as the reverse complement.
GCCAGGATGAAAGATTGGATTCCGAAGTCGATTGTGTGCAGGTGGTGAAAGGCAGAAATGTTAACATGATGCGTAAACCCGCCCCACCAGGTCCACCGGCTACAGCGTGGCCCCAACCTGAAATGCAACTCCTGCCCCCGCATGTCTTCTCCCCACTCCCACCAATCCACGTCGCCGGCCATTCCCCCTGGCGCCTTTCGCTCCGCACCTTTAGCACTGCCGGTGACTCGCCATCATGGGGCCACAGACCCTGATCTATCCCTGCTTCTGGGGTGCCGTTGCCTGGTAGTACGTTTACTTGTAGGGGCCCCGCATTGCCCTAAGTGACTTGTACGCTGCCCCACTGGTGGGAGCCTGCAAGTTGCAAAGGCAAGTTTGGCAAAGAGCGAGCTGGGCTGCGGGCTGTGGGGGTGGAGGCTGCGATAATGTGATGTGAGTGTGGTGGATGTCATGCTGGGGAGCGTTGGTGGTGGGTGTGATGTGGTGTGTGAGGGTGGAGGAAGTAATACTGCGGTGGGGGGTGTGATACTGTGATGTGGGTTTGGTTGGTGAGATACCGGGGTTAGCCTGGAGAGTGTGATTCTTGGGTTGGATGTGTAGGAGGTATTACTGGGGTGTGGGGGTGCAGGGTGTGATTCCGGGTGTGTGGTGGATTGTGTGATACTGGAGAGTGGGGGTGGAGGGTGAGATACTGGAGTGTGTGGGTGGAGGGTGATATCCTGGGGGATGAAGGGTGTGATATTGGTGTGCGGGGATGGAAGGTCTGATACTGAGGTGTGGGGTGGAGAGTGTGATCCTGGGATGTGAGGGTGGACGGTGTGGTACTGCGGTGTGGTGGAGGAGGGTGTGATACTGGGATCTGGGGTGCAGGATGTGTTACTGTGGTGTGGGGCACGGATTGATACGGGGGTGTGGGTGTGGAGGGTATGATGTTGGCGTGTTAGGGTGGAGGGTGTGACACTGGAGTATCGGGGTGGAGGGTGTGATAATGGGGTATGGGGACGGATTGATACTAGGGTGTGGGGGGTGGAGGGTGTAGTACCGGGGTGTGTGGGTGGTGTGTGATATCGGGGTTTGGGGTGGAGTGTGATGCAGGGTTGTCGGGGTGGAAGTGTGGTAGTGGGTTGTGGGGTGCGGGTTAGATAGTGTGCAATTGGTGTGTGGGGGTGGGTGATGTGACGATGGGGTGCAAGGCTGTCCCGCAGTCAGCTGTTCCAGAGGCCCCCTCCTTAGGCAGCACTGTCAGTGCCGTCTCCCCCTGGCAGCCCTCCCTGTGCCCCTGCCCCAACCATCCACACGATTGCACTCCTGCCAGTCCTGTCAATTCCCGCCTGCCAGTGCGCTGACAGACAGCTTTCCCAGTGCTAACGCCCATCCAGCCATACCAGCGAGCACCCAGCTGATCATGCCAGTGTCCTACCCACCACCCAGACCGGCCACTGCTCCCATCTGTTTCCCGCTCCACAGCCAGCAGTTCCAGTGCTTCCTCACACCCCACAGCCAGCCTGCCAGTGCTCCCCAAACCCGTCCGCAGCCAGCAGTGCCAGTCATCACCCCATACGCCAAAGCGAGTTCTGCCATTGATCACCCCACAGCCAGCCTGCCAGTGCTCCCCAAACCCGTCTGCAGCCAGCAGTGCCAGTCATCACTCCATACGCCACAGCGAGTTCTGCCATTGATCACCCCACAGCCAGCCTGCCAGTGCTCCCCAAACGCGTCCGCAGCCAGCAGTGCCAGTGCACCCCACACCGCACAGCCAGCTCTGCCAGTGCTCCCCCCACACCACAAAGCCAGCTCTGCGAGTGCTCCCGCCACCCTCCCCCACAACCAGTTCAGCGAGTGCTCCCCGCACACAGCCAGCTCTGCCAGTCATCCGTCCACCCCGCTGTGACAGTGCTCCCCATCCCCACCCCCACTGTCAGCCCTGTCAGTGCTCCCCCACCACCCCACAGCCAGCACTGCCAGTGCACCCCCCACCGCACCGCCAGCTCTGCCAGTACGTCCCCACCCCTACCCACAGCCAGCACTGCCTGTGCTCCATCACACCCCACAGCCAGTTCTGTGTGCTCCCCCAGCACCCCACAGCCAGCACAGCCTGTGCTCCCCCACACCCCACAGCCAGTTCTGTGTGCTCCCCCAGCACCCCACAGCCAGCACTGCCTGTGCTCCCCCAGCACCCCATAGCCAGTTCTGTGTTCTCCCCCTGCACCCCACAGCCAGCACTGCCTGTGCTCCCCCACACCCCACAGCCAATTCTGTGTGCTCCCCCAGCACCCCACAGCCAGCACTGCCTGTGCTCCCCCACACCCCACAGCCAGTTCTGAGTGCTCCCCCAGCACCCCACAGCCAGCACTGCCTGTGCTCCCCCACACCCCACAGCCATTCCTGTGTGCTCCCCTAGCACCCCATAGCCAGCACAGTCAGTGCTCCCCCACACCCCACAGCCAGTTCTGTGTGCTCCCCCAGCACCCCACAGCCAGCACTACCTGTACTCCCCCAGCACCCCACAGCCAGTTCTGAGTGTGCTCCCCTAGCACCTCACAGCCAGCACTGCCTGTGCTCCCCCAGCACCCCACAGCCAGTTCTGAGTGTGCTCCCCAGCACCCCACAGCCAGCACTGCCTGTGCTCCCCCAGCACCCCACAGCCAGTTCTGAGTGTGCTCCCCTAGCACCTCACAGCCAGCACTGCCTGTGCTCCCCCACACCCTACAGCCAGTTCTGAGTGTGCTCCCCCAGCACCCCACAGCCAGCACTGCCTGTGCTCCCCCACACCCCACAGCCAGCACTGCCTGTGCTCCCCCACACCCCACAGCCAGTTCTGAGTGTGCTCCCCCAGCACCTCACAGCCAGCACTGCCTGCGCTCCCCTAGCACCCCACAGCCAGTTCTGAGTGTGCTCCCCCAGCACCCCACAGCCAGCACTGCCTGTGCTCCCCCATACCCCACAGCCAGTTCTGAGTGTGCTCCCCTAGCACCCCACAGCCAGCACTGCCTGTGCTCCCCCAGCAGCCCACAGCCAGCACTGCCTGTGCTCCCCCACACCCCACAGCCAGTTCTGAGTGTGCTCCCCCAGCACCCCACAGCCAGCTCTGCCTGTGCTCCCCCACACCCCACAGCCAGTTCTGAGTGTGCTCCCCTAGCACCCCACAGCCAGCACTGTCTGTGCTCCCCCACACCCCACAGCCAGCACTGTCAGTGCTCCCCCACTCCCCACAGCCAGTTCTCAGTGTGCTCCCCTAGCACCCCACAGCCAGCACTGCCTGTGCTCCCCCACTCCCCACAGCCAGTTCTAAGTGTGCTCCCCCAGCAACCCATAGCCATCACTGTCAGTGCTCCCCCACACCCCACAGCCAGTTCTGAGTGTGCTCCCCCAGCACCCCACAGCCAGCACTGCCTGTGCTCCCCCACTACCCACAGCCAGCACTGCCTGTGCTCCCCCACACCCCACAGCCAGCAATGCCTGTGCTCCCCTAGCACCCCACAGCCAGCACTGCCTGTGCTCCCCCACTCCTCACAGCCAGTTCTGAGTGTGCTCCCCAGCACCCCACAGCCAGCACTGCCTGTGCCCCCCCAGCACCCCACAGCCAGCACTGCCTGTGCTCCCCCACGCCCCACAGCCAGTTCAGAGTGTGCTCCCCTAGCATCCCACAGCCAGCACTGTCAGTGCTCCACTAGCACCCCACAGCCAGCACTGCCTGTGCTCCCCCACACCCCACAGCCAGTTCTGAGTGTGCTCCCCTAGCACCCCACAGCCAGCACTGTCAGTGCTCCCCCAGCACCCCACAGCCAGCACTGCCAGTGCTCCCCCACACCCCACAGCCAGAACTGCCTGTGCTCCCCCACACCCCACAGCCAGTTCTGAGTGTGCTCCCCCAGCACCCCACAGCCAGCACTGCCTGTGCTCCCCCACACCCCACAGCCAGTTCTCAGTGTGCTCCCCTAGCACCCCACAGCCAGCACTGCCTGTGCTCCCCCACACCCCACAGCCAGTTCTGAGTGTGCTCCCATAGCACCCCACAGCCAGTTCTCAGTGTGCTCCCCTAGCACCCCACAGCCAGCACTGTCAGTGCTCCCCCACACCCCACAGCCAGCACTGTCAGTGCTCCCCCACACCCCACAGCCAGCACTGTCAGTGCTCCCCCACACCCCACAGCCAGCACTGTCAGTGCTTCCCCACACCCCACAGCCAGCACTGTCAGTGCTCCCCCATAGCCATCACAGCCGACCAAATCATGGTGCTGCCTCTGTTGGTCACATCAATTGTCATTCTGAAAACGGAGTCTCTGATTGGCTGAATGTTCTGTCAGTCAGTGTTCCCTGTTCCTGGATTGGCTACACCGTGTTGGCAATAATGGCGGGCGACCACCGATTGGCTCAGGCGACTTTCAACCTGAAGTTGGAGATCCTGATTGGCTGAGAGGCTGTCAGTCAGATCCTGGAGTATCTGATTGGCTGAGAGGCTGGCAGTCAGCGGCTGGATCGTCAGGTTGGCTAACGGGCTGTCAGTCAACGGCTGGAGCTCCTGATTGGCTGAGGGTCTGCCAGTCAGTTTTATTTACTCATTAATTTAATAATTGATGTAACCGGATATTTCACCGCGATCTTGACCTGCTCCCTGAACCTCGACTGAGTCACCACATAAATAAATGTGTCTGTGCAGCAATTTAAATCCAGCAGCATGAAGCCAACTTGTTGGAAAGTCTTTTCAGGAATGGTGAAGTAACATATTCCAGTCAGTTCAACATAGAAAAATTTAAAAACAGACATTCTCTAGAGTAGAATGAAAGTTCCGGAGATGCTGAAGAGTAAAATCATTGACTTCCTTCTGCTCACCATCTCTGGTTCTGTGCGATTGTTTCCCTGACTATGAGCCCTCAGTGTCTTCCGGACCCGACTGCTGAGTAAAATGTGTCTGACTGTCAGAGCGTTGATCAGCAGGATTGAGAAGAACGGGATCAATGGGGTTAAAACCTGATCAAACCAGGAATATCCGATCCATCCTGGGTCAGCCCAAAAGCTGTTCATTGTCTGACAGAACCAGTCTACATTGTCTATTATCTCCCAAGGTTCATATGTAAAGTACACAGGAATGTTTTTCACACAGAGCAGGAGGCCGGTTGTTGACAGCACCACAGCTGCGATTTTTCCGGTGCAATATTTAGTTTTAAGTTTTTGGCAGCTAATTGCCACAAATCGATCGAAGGAGAAAGTGAGGGTGAACCACACAGAAGAGTCCCCAGCTGCAGTCACCAAGACAGCGCGAATAAGACACACAATGCTGACGTCTAGGAAATTAGGGGGGAAATAATAATAATTGATCTTGTTCAGAAGAGGTTTAATGATAATGTACAGCAGGTCCGCCATTGCCATGGCCACCAGGTAACGAGTGGTGCAGGTAGAGAGACCACACTTACCCCGACACAGAATCACAATTCCCAGTAAATGAACTGTCAGAGAGAAAGGATCGACGCGGGAAATTACTGGATAATGCACCTCCCTGTCTGAACCAGACATAATTTCAGCATCAATATTATGGACAGTGGGTAAGTGGCAATGTTGGGAAAGGAGTGGGCACAGAGATTAACTTTGCAGTGAGGGAAGTAGAAAATGCAACTCCGGTGTTAAAGATGGGGAATGGGGGGGGGGGAAGTGTCAATTACAGCCCTGTCAGTTTGGTGGCATTGGTGGGAAAATGTTTATAATTCAGATACCTTTGGGAGAGGTTACATTTCTCATTTAGTCTGATTTACAGGATTCTCTCAGACCAGCCAGATTTCCCAAACCGTATACAAACATACCAGAGATTTTCATCCCTGCTCAATTGTTGGACCACACCACGGATTGGACCGTTCTCTGGACTGGATTTCATATGGGGTTGGACACCACTCCTGGTTTATTTGAATACTCCACGAACAATGGAAACAATAAAACAAATGCACGATTGTCCCACTTCAGAACCATGGGAGGACTAGAAATATAGAATGTATAGTGCCCATTCGGCCCAGTGAGTCTGCACTGGCACTTCGAAACAGAAAACCAGTTAATCCTACACCATCCCCATAACCCAGTAACAACATCGAAATTGTTTGGAAATTAAAAACAATTTATCACGGACAATCCACCTACCCGGCACATCTTTGGATTGTGGGAGGAAACTGGAGCACCCAGAGGAAACCCACGCACACACGAGGGAGAAAGTGCAGACTCCGCACAGGCACTGACCCAAGACGGGAATCGAACTAGGACCCTGAAGTTGTGAATCAACTGTGCCAAGCACTGTGCTACTGTGCAGCCCAGCCTATCCAGAGTGGAGTCTGTCCAGTCTTCAGAACATTCCGAGGACACATCCTATCAGGTTCGTCATTCGAAAGCACACTCTCACAGGAACCCCCCAGTGCCATGTCTCGAACATCCCAACATCACTATTCTCAGGAATCCATCCTCTCCCTGTTTTAAAACAAATCCTGCCAAGATTTTCTCAGGAATATTCCAGCTCAGGCATTGGACATTCCCCACGGTACACTTCTCCAGAATAATAGGGAAATTCCAAAACAAGGGCGTTAAGGTGGAGGAGAAAGTTCTTAGACAAAAGGTGTTGAAATTAAGGTTGCATCCTGCGGGATATGACATCTTTATCTTGCATTGAGCTTCACTGGATCCTTGCCGCAGGCTAAGGGCAGACATGTGGGCCTCAGAGCAAAGTGATGAGTTAAAATGCTCGAAACAGGAAGGCTGGGGCCACGCTGTGGGCTGAGTGGTGTTCCACAAAGCAGTCTCCCATTTACGTTTAGTCTCCTCAATGTAGAGGTAACGGTACTGGCAGCAGCGAATAAAGCCGAACAAATTCAAGGCACATAATTGAAACGCTGCTTCACCATAAAGGCGTTTGCTGCTGAGAACCGTGGGACGGGAGGCGGTAAAAGGGCAGTTGTTGCACCGTCTCTGATTGCAAGGAAAGGTGCCGTGGTAAGAGAAACGGGCGTGGAGTGTGAGGGAGAAGTCGATAAGGGTGTCGAGGAAGGAGCGGTGTCTGAGGAATGCAGAAATTGAGGAGGGTGATCCTTTCAATGCGGAGAGTAATGGTGTGGAAAGTGAGAATAAGGGCACCCTATCATGTTTCCGGGAGGGAGGGGGATTTGCGAGGACAAAGGTGTGAGAAATTAATTGAACACGATTGAGAGCCCTGCCAACAAATAATGGTGTGGTGGGAAACCCCGGATCAGGAAAATACAGACATGCCAGACGAGCTATTTTCCAACACATCATCATCAGAACAGAGGTGGTGGAGGGGGAGAAAGTGGGAGAATGAGGTGCTGTCTTTACAGGAAGCGGGGTATGAGGATCTGTACACAACCCTCGTGTTGGGGAACGGAGGCGCAGAGCGATTGGACATCTATTGTGAAGATTAGGCGGTTTGGGCCAGGGAAGTGGACCTTGTTTATATGATATTCGAAATCAGCATTCAGGAATAACACAATCCCCACAGTGCAGAAGGAGGTCATTTGGCCGATTAAGTCTGTACCGAACCTCTGAAGGATTATCACAACCAATATCAATCCCCCGCCTATCTCATTAATCCCTTGATCTAATTGACACATCTTTTGTAAAACTAAGGAACAATTTAGCACGAACAATGGACCTAACCTACACATTTTGGACTGTGGGTGGAAACTGGAGCACCCGGAGGAAACCCACGCAGACACGGAGAGAACGTGACGACTCCGCACGGACAGTGACCCAAGCCGGGAATCGAACACGGGTCTCTGGAGCTGTAAGGCAGCAGGGCCAATCACTGTGCAACTGTGCCGCTAATGTTGGTGGGAAGGGACAGAACGGGGAAAAGTGTATGGCATCAATATATGAAGAAATGTGTTTGTTGGGGCTGGAACAGGATGAAATAATGGGTCGAATGGGACTTTCCTGTTTGTGGATTTTGGGAGGGATGTAAAAGCGGAAGGTTTATGCAGGATGTGTGGGGCTATGGGACTATGATGTCCGAGACTGTAGACAGAAGATATCCAGAGTCGATGAGGTCAATGAAAGTCCTGGAAACAATATCGTGATGTCCAGTGGTGGGGGACCTGGTCTAGCGGGAGGTAGCAGGGTGGGCCTGAGAGTTGGTCCTCAGCCTCTGTGAGGAAGAGGTCAGTACAGCACAGTTGTGAGCAGCTTAGATCACCAGGTCAGCGTTAGATATTAGAGAAGGATTGGATCAAGTTCAGAGGCAGAAGGGTTGAGTGGGTGTGAGGAACAGAAACATTGAGACGGTCGAGGTCGCACTAACATATCTAAATGAAACGATCGATCTGATCGGAGGCTAGAGGGTGGGATCCAGGTAGATGGAGATTACTGGAGGCGGATGGATTTCAACAACAAATATACATAAAATTGAACAATCATTGGAGTTTCATTCTGGATGATTAGTGATGAGAAATATATCACATAACCTGTACGAATACTATTGTGGGTTTTATTAATTGTCAGAGTGTAAGTGATATCGGTTTGTGTTGGAGCAGTTCAATACACAACAGATATCGAGACATTTCACTTCACACAATCAATATAAAACCAACATAAGAACACAGCCAAACCCTTCCTGTTTTCAATCTGTTTGAATAATAAAAATGCGACAGTGAGACACACACACAAACATGGAGAGAGAGAGAGAGAGAGAGAGAGAGAGAGAGAGCTCCGGAGAATGGAGCGACAGCGCACCAAATCAAACATGTAAGTTCAAAATAGAATATTTTAGATCAGTTCCTTACGCACGCACAACACTATCATCACGGACAGATATTTGCAGTAATAGATGGATAATTGGATCAAATATTCCACTCTGGTTAATGCCCCTCACTCAGTCCAATTCTACACGGACAGATATTCGCAGTATTAGATGGATAATTGGATAAACATTCCACTCTGCTGAGAGACCCACATTCAGTACAATTCCACACTGACAGGTACTTCCAGTAATACTTGTTCCCGCTGTCAGATATTCCACTCTGGTTACAGACCCACACTCAGTACAATTCTACACTGACAGGTACTTCCAGTAATCCTTGTTCCCGCTGTCAGATATTCCACTCTGGTTAGTGAACCGCACTCAGTACAATTCCACACTTACAGGTACTTCCAGTAATACTTGTTCCCGCTGTCAGATATTCCACTCTGGTTAGTGACACACACTCAGTACAATTTTACACTGAGAGATACTTCCAGTAATCCTTGTTCCAACTGTCAGAGATTCCATTCTGGTTAGAGACCCACACCCAGTACAATTCTACACTGACAGGTCCTTCCAGTAATACTTGTTCCCGCTGTCAGATATTCCACTCTGGTTAGTGACCCACACTCAGTACAATTCTACACTGACAGATATTTCCAGTAATACTTGCTCACCGCTGTCAGATATTCCACTCTGGTTAGTGACCCACACTCAGTACAATTCTACACTGACAGATACTTTCAGTAATCCTTGTTCCCGCTGTCAGATATTCCACTCTGGTTAGTGACCCACATTCAGTACAATTCTACACTGACAGATACTTCCAGTAATACTTGTTCCCGCTGCCAGATATTCCACTCTGGTTGGTGACTCAAATTCAGTAGAATTCTGCACTGACAGATACTTCCAGTAATCCTTGTTCCCCCTGTCAGATATTCCACTCTGGTTAGTAACTCAAATTCAGTACAAGTCGACACTAACAGATACTTCCTCTAATCCTTATTCACTGATATCAGATCTTCCAGCCTGGTTAGTTATCCACAATCAGTTTGATTTATTTCTTACTCATTCTACCTTCCGTCAGAGGGATTGCCTTCAATGAGACACAATCTGCTATTTTACAAGATTCCACTCAATACAACAACTTCATTGATCAGCGTTACACACGGAGGTTTATTGTGAGATGATAAAAAGCATTCAAACCATGTTGATTACTTTTTCATCAAGCATGTTGAAAGATATTTTAATTGAGTGAAACATAACGTTGAATAGGTGTGTGTATAATTGTGAGCACGATGTCAGGATTAGACATTTTCAGTTACAGTTTAACATCAGAGTGCCCCTTATACACATAGAACATATAACATAGAACAGTACAGCACAGAACAGGCCCTTCGGCCCTCAATGTTGTGCCGAGCCATGATCACCCTACTCAAACCCACGTATCCACCCTATACCCGTAACCCAACAACCCCCCCCCCCTCTTAACCTTACTTTTTTTAGGACACAACGGGCAATTTAGCATGGCCAATCCACCTAACCCGCACATCTTTGGACTGTGGGAGGAAACCGGAGCACCCGGAGGAAACCCACGCACACAGGGGGAGGACGTGCAGACTCCACACAGACAGTGACCCAGCCGGGAATCGAACCTGGGACCCTGGAGCTGTGAAGCATTTATGCTAACCACCATGCTACCCTGCTGCCCCTAACACAGATTTACACAACGTCAATGATAATAGTCACTTAGCAGGAACACCAACAGCAGCTACGATTGGGTAGAATATTGTCTCAGCAATAACAAGTTGATAAACCATGTTCACTGTGAAGTGATGTGTCCTTCGGTTTGTGCCAAACTCTCCGTCTGAAACTCTCAGATTATATATTGCCAAAAACTTTAATTTTTACCCTGAGGAACTACCTCAGGGATATTGAGGTTACAACATAGGTAAACATATTTTTCAAAAATGTGATGAAACATAAAAAACACGAGCAGCACGGTAGCATTGTGGATAGCACAATTGCTTCATAACTGCAGGTTCCCAGGTTCGATTCCAGCTTGGGTCACTGTCTGTGTGGAGTCTGCACATCCTCAACGTGTGTGTGTGGGTTTCCTCCGGGTGCTCCGGTTTCCTCCCACAGTCCAAAGATGTGCAGGTTAGGCGGCTTAGCCATGATGAATTGCCCTTCATGTCTAACATTTCCCTTAGTGTTAGGTGGGGTTCTGGGTTATGGGGATAAGGTGGAGATTTTGACCTTGGGTAGGATGCTCTTTCCAAGAGCCGGTGCAGACTTGATGGGCCGAATGGCCTCCTTCTGCACTGTAAATTCTATGACATCTGTGACAACACATTACGACATTGGGTTCAGTGAAAGCAATTTTTTTTTATAACGAACCGCCTCCTTCTTCATTGTATGTTCTATGTTATATGCTCTCATGAGTGAGTGAAGAGTTTACAAAAACTGCACTGTGTTCATCGCAGATGAACTATCAATAACTGAAAGGATTCTGTCCACTCAGAAACCATCAGTCCCAGCTCTGGATCTCAGATTATTTGAGTGATATCCCCTCACTCGACTGTGACCATTCAGTGATTCAGTTCCAATTGTCAGTGTGTTTCTCTGGGTGGTTCCACTGCACTCTGGGGTGTAGCTGTCTCGGTAACTGTGACCATTCAGTGATTCAGTTCTAATTGTCAGTGTGTTTCTCTGGGTGGCTCCACTGCACTCTGGGATGTAGCTGTCTCTGTAACTGTGACCATTCAGTGATTCAGTTCCAATTGTCAGGGTGTTTCTCTGGGTGGTCCACTGCCCTCTGGAACGTTGCTGCCTCTGTAACTGTGAACATTCAGATATTTGATTTCAATGGGTTCAGTGAGCACACAGACCAAATTTCAATGAATCGATAATCTGGAATTGTTTTAAGTCCAAAGTATATGATCCCAAATCGACATCTGACACAGTTTCTCAAACAAAGAAAACATTTTGAATCATTGGAACCTCAGAAAACTCACAACCTGCAGCATATACAAACTCATCTCGTCATAGAGCAGCATTGAAACATATTTACCTCTGAAAAGTAACAAACGTTCCGAAATGATACCGGCCCTGCATGTGATACAGAAAATTAAACTGGGAGAAAGACGGGGCGAGATGTTGTGGAAGAGAAAGTGAGCTCATTTGTGAAATGTCCCGACAGAAAATAGAGTGATAGAGATATTGGGTGGAATAGAAAGAGGGTGGGAGAAAAAAAAGGTAAAACTGGAGAAGGACATAGATTGTCTGAGAGAAAGGGAAGGGAAGAGAGTGGAGACAGAGCGGGCGAGTGGATGAGGGAGAGAGATGGTGTGAGAAGAATGGCGTGTAAGATAATGATACAACATAGAGGTCAGTCATATCCGGGAAAACAAAAATGGAGTATTCGTGAGTAACTGAAGGAGCGAGTACGTGATTGAAAGAGAGTAAAAATGAGAGAGGGAAAGTGTGTGAGAGAGTGTGGGAAAGAGGGAAAGTTTAGAAGAAAACATGTCCGGTTGGATTGGAGAGTGACAGAGGGTGCGATAGAAACTGAGAGGGAGAGACAGGGTGGGCAAAAGTGTGAGTGCTGGAGAGAGTATGAGAGAGGGAGAGATTGGTAATGAGTGTCAATGAGGGCGATAGTATGAGGATGTGGCATGTATTAAAGTGAGCGGAGTGTGAGAGGGGGAGTGTGAGGGAAAATGAAAAATGAAAATCGCTTATTGTCACGAGTAGGCTTCAATGAAGTTACAGTAAAAAGCCCCTAGTCGCCACATTCCGGCTCCTGTTCGTAGAGGTCGTTACTGGAATCGAACCGTGCTGCTGGCCTGCTGGGTCTGCTTTCAAAGCCAGCGATTTAGCCCTGTGCTAAACAGCTCCAACATAGGTGAGGCAGAGAGCGTGAAACAGGCAGGGGTTTGAGTGAGGGAGGGAGTGTGCGATGGGGGAGTATCAAAAAGTGAGGAAGTGTGAACAAAGAACAAACATCAATACAGCAGTGGAACAGGCCCTTTGGCTCTCTACGCCTGTACCGGTCATGATACCAAACTTGGCCAAAACCCTCAGCACTACCTTGTGCCGTATTCCTCTATACCCATCCTATCCACGCATTTATCAAGATGCCTTTCCAATGCCATTAATATACCTGTATCTACAACTCCCCTGACAACGGGTTCCAGGCACTCACCACTCTTGCCACCTAATAACTGACCCCCTCCACCCTGGGAAAGTGCCTGCCCATCCACTCTATCCATGCCCCTCATAATCCTGTAGACCTCTATCAGGTCGCCCATTAACCTCCGTTGTTCGAATGAAAATAGTCCGAGTCTATTCAGCCTCTCCACATAACTAACACCCTCCAGACCAGGCAATATCCTCGTAAACCTGCTCTGCACTCTCTTCAATGCCTCTACATCCTTCTGTCAGTGTGGCGATCGGAATTGTGCACAATATACTAAGTGCGGCCCTATCTATACAACTGTAGCATGACTTCCCAATTTTTATACTCGATGCCCCGTCCAATGAAGGCAAACATTCTGGATGCTTTCTTTTTTTTTTAATAAACAATTTTATTGAGGTAGTTTTTGGCTTTATAAACAGTTACAGACATCATCAGAAAGGAAGCAAAAAAGGCAAAAATGTGCAAACATCCACGTTCTTTCAATACTTCCACCGTAACATATTGCACAAGCCCGCTCCCCTCCCATTGGTACTACCCGCCATATTTTCCCTCCTACTCTACTCTAACCCCCCCCCCCCCCCCCCTGCTGACGCTCACTCTCCCGCAAAGAAGTCAATAAATGGTTGCCACCTCCGGGTGAACCCCTGCACAGAACCCCTCAAGGCGAACTTGATTTTTTCCATCCCCAGGAAACTCGACATGTCCGCTAGCCACCACTCCGTCTTCGGGGGCTTTGAGTCCCTCCACGCCAATAGTATTCGTCGCCGGGCTATCAGGGAAGCAAAGGCCAGCACATCGGCCTCTTTCTCCCCCTGGACGCCCGGGTCTTCCGAAACCCCAAAAATTGCCACCCCTGGGCTCATCACCACCCTTGTTTTTAGCACCTGGGACATGACCCCCGCAAATCCCTCCCAGTACCCCCTCAGCTCAGGGCATGCCCAAAACATGTGAACATGGTTCGCTGGTCCTCCCGCACACCTAGCGCATTTGTCCTCTATCCCGAAAAATTTGCTCAACCGAGCCACCGTCATATGGGCCCGGTGAACGACCTTAAATTGGATCAGCCCGAGCCTAGCACATGTCGCGGTCGAGTTTACCCTACTCAGGGCCTCTGCCCACAGCCCATCCTCCATTTCCCCGCCTAGCTCCTCCTCCCATTTAAGTTTCAGTTCCTCTGTCTGGGACCCTTCCTCCCTCATGAGCACCTTATAAATACCCGAGACTCTACCCTCCCCTTCATCCCTCCCAGAGACTATTCTGTCTAGGATCCCCATTGGCGGGAGGCGCGGGAAAGATGGGACCTGTCTACGAACAAAGTCCCGCAACTGTAGGTATCTAAAATCATTTCCCCTTACCACCCCAAATTTCTCCTCCAAGCTCCTCAAATTCGCGAAGCTCCCTTCCAGGAACATATCACCCACCCTTCCCGCCCCTGCTCGCCGCCATACTCGGAACCCCCCATCCATTCTGCCGGGGGCAAACCGATGGTTGTCGCAGATTGGCGCCCAGACAGACGCCCCCATCTCCCCCACATGCCTCCTCCACTGGCCCCATATCCGCAGGGTCGCCACCACTACCGGGCTGGTGGTGTACTTGGCCGGCGGCAGCGGTAGAGGAGCCGTGACCAGGGCTTCCAAACTGGAGCCCCTGCACGAAGCCGCCTCCACCCGCTCCCAAATAGACCCCGTACCCACCATCCACTTCCTTATCATAGCGATGTTGGCCGCCCAGTAATAATTGACCAGACTCGGCAAAGCCAGCCCTCCCTCGCTGCGGTTCCTCTCCAACATCGCCTTCTTTACCCGCGGAGACTTTCCCGCCCAGACAAAGCTCATGATCAGCCCGTTAACTCTTTTGAAGAAGGACTGTGGGATAAAGATCGGGAGGCACTGAAAAATAAACAAAAATCGAGGGAGGATTGTCATCTTTACAGTCTGCACCCTCCCTGCCAGCGACAGCGGGAGTGCATCCCATCTCCGAAACTCTCCCTTCATTTGCTCCACCACCCTGGCCAAATTTAACTTATGCAGCCTGCCCCAGTCTCGTGCCACCTGGATTCCCAAATACCGGAAATTTTCCTCAACCAGCCTAAACGGTAGCCCTCTCAATCTATTCTCCTGGCCCCTTGCCTGGACCACAAACATTTCACTCTTGACCGTATTTAATTTGTATCCTGAGAACTGGCCGAACTCCCTCAGCATTCCCAGTATAGTTCCCATCCCGGCCACTGGGTCCGACACGTACAGGAGCAGGTCGTCTGCATAAAGAGAAACCCTGTGTTCAACCCCGCCCCTCACCATCCCCTTCCAACCCTCTGCGGCTCTCTGCGCCATCGCCAGCGGCTCTATGGCCAGCGCAAACAGCAGCGGGGAGAGCGGGCAGCCCTGCCTGGTCCCTCGGTACAACCTAAAGTACTCCGACACTTCTCTGTTAGTCCTGACGCTGGCCCTCGGGGCCTGATATAATAATTTGATCCAATCCACCAATCCCTCCCCGAACCCAAACCGTCCAAGCACCTCCCATAGATAGTCCCACTCTACCCGGTCAAAGGCCTTCTCGGCGTCCATTGCCACCACTACCTCCACATCTCTACCCGCCGGGGGCATCATTATCACGTTGAGCAATCTCCTCAGATTGGCCGCCAGCTGCCGACCTTTAACGAACCCAGGTTGATCCTCCCCAATCACCTCCGGTACACAGTCCTCCATTCTCCCCGCCAGTACCTTTGCCAGGAGCTTGGCGTCTACATTAATCAGGGAGATTGGCCTGTAGGACCCGCACACCTCCGGGTCTTTACCCCGCTTCAATATCAGAGATATGGTGGCTTGTGACATTGTCGGCGGCAGGGTCCCTCTGTCCCTTGCCTCATTGAAAACCCTCGCCAAGACCGGGCCCACCAGCTCAGAGAACTTCCTATAAAACTCTACTGGGTATCCATCCGGCCCCGGGGACTTCCCCGATTGCATGGCCTTTAGGCCCCCCAATACCTCCTCTACTCTAATCGGGGCGCCCAGCTCTTCCACTTGCCCCCCCCCCAACTGTTGGGAATGTTAACCCGTCCAGAAACCTTTTCATCCCCTCCGGTTCTTCCGGCGGCTCCGAAGTATACAGCTTACGATAGAAGTCCCGGAATACCCTATTCAATTCTGCCGGATCCTCCACTTTGCGCCCCCCCTCGTCCCTCACTCTACCTATTTCCCTGGCCGCCTCCCTCCTCCTGAGTTGCTGCGCTAACAGCCTGCTAGCCTTTTCCCCATACTCGTACACCACTCCCCTCGCCTTCCTAAGCTGTTCCACGGCCCTGCTCGTGGATAGTGCCCCCAGTTCCGCCTGTAGCCTCCGCCTTTCCCTGAGTAAAACCTCCCCCGGGGACTCCGCGTGCTCTTCATCTATCCGGCCCATTTCCCTGACCAATCTATCCATCTCTGCCCGGTCTGCCTTGGCTTTGTGGGCCCCAATTGAAATCAGCTCCCCCCGAACTACTGCCTTTAGCGCCTCCCACACGGTCGCCGCTGAGACCTCCCCAGTGTCATTCACCTGCAGGTAATTTTTTATACATTTCCGAAGCCTCTCGCAGATCCCCTCCTCCGACAGCAGTCCCACATCTAGCCTCCATTGCGGGCGTTGATAACTCGCTCCCCCGAACTGCAGGTCCACCCAATGCGGGGCATGGTCTGAAATGGTAATTGCTGAGTATTCCGTGTTCTTTACCTCCCCCATACAGTCCCTGCTTATTACAAAGAAATCTATCCTGGAATATACTTTATGGACGTGCGAGTAAAACGAGTAGCCCCTTCCTGTTGGCTGTCCCTCTCTCCAGGGGTCCACTGCCCCCATTTGCCCCATAAACCCTTTCAGCTCCCTTGCCATTGCTGAGAGTCTACCCGTTCTGGGACCCGACCGATCCAAAGTCGGGTCAAGGACCATGTTAAAGTCCCCTCCCATTATTAGCTTGCGAGAATCCAAGTCCGGGATCTTCCCCAGCACTCTTTTAATAAAGTCCACATCATCCCAGTTCGGGGCATATATATTCACCAGCACCACCCTTCTCCCCTCCAGTCTGCCCCGTACCATCAGGTATCTGCCCCCCCTGTCTGCAGATATGCCCTCTGCCTCAAATTGCACGCGCTTGTTGATCATGATTGCCACCCCTCTGGACTTCGAGTCCAAGTCCGAGTGGAAGACCTGGCTAATCCAGCCCTTCCTTAGCCTGGTCTGGTCTGACACTTTCAGATGTGTCTCCTGCAACATAATTACGTCCGCCCTCAGGGCCCGCAAGTGCGCGAACACCCGCGCCCTCTTAACTGGCCCATTCAGTCCCTTGACGTTCCAGGTGATCAGCCTGGTCGGGGGGCACATCCCACCCCCCCCACCCCGCCGGTCAGCCATAGCCTTTCTCGGGCCGGCCCCTGACCCGTGCGTCGCGCCATTCCTGGCCCGCCCTTCGGCTGCCTCCACCCTCGACCTCCTTTCCAGTGCCTATTTCCAGTCCCTCTCCCGTCAGCAGAACAACCCCCCCCTCCCCTAACCCCATCCCCCGATACCCCCACCCCCGCCATCTACTGGCTGTTACTTCCCCCCCCATCTGACTTCCTTGACTAGCCAATCTGCTAGCCCGGTGACTCAACACTCCGGCGCCTTCCTGTCCCATTCCCCTTGTTTCCCCGCCCTCCTCCCCACCCACTGGGGCAAGCCAGTTCCAGTGTCTTCCACGAGCTGCACAAAAAACGCAAACAGGAAAAAATAAAAATAAAAAAAAAATAAAAAAAAACCCCCATAAAAAGGGAAAAAAACCACAGAAAAAAGAGAAAAAGCACATAAATGTCCATGAACAAAGGAAAGAGTCTCAAATGTTCCGCTTGGCCCCTTTGGCCCAGCAAACCGTTGAGCAGCGGTCCAGGCACATTCGGCGTTCCTTCCCACAGAAATCCTCGGGCCCTAACTCGCGTCCTTGGGGCCTCCTTTCGGGACCAGCCCCAGGTCCCTCACAAAATCCATCGCTTCTTCGGGCTCGGAGAAGTAGTGGTGTTGACCCTGGTGCGTGACCCATAACCGGGCTGGGAACAGCAGACCAAACTTCACGTGCTTCTTGAACAGCACCTCCTTGACATTCTTAAAGGCTGCTCGCCGCCGAGCCACCTCCTGGCTTAGATCCTGATAAATGCGGAGAACACTGTTGTTCCACGTGCTGCTCCTGGCGCTCTTTGCCCACTGCAGCACCCGCTCCTTGTCCACGAACCTGTGGAACCTAATCACCATCGGGCGGGGGGGTCCGCCCGGCCGCCCCTGCCTTGCCTGCACTCTGTGTGCCCCCTCCAGCTCCAACGGTCGTGGAAAGGCTTCGGCTCCCATCAGCTGCTTCAGCAGGTCTGCTACAAACGCTGCAGCATCAGCGCCCTCCGCCCCCTCCGGGAGGCCGACCATCCTCAGATTGTTCCTGCGGATTCTATTCTCCAGCTCCTCCACTCTGTCCAGCAGTCTTCTCTGCCGCTCTTTCAGGCCGTCCACTTCTACCGCTGCAACCGTTTGCGCATCCGCCTGCTCCTCCACCGCCTCTCCCAGCTCCTTAACTTTCACATCCTGGGCGTCCATCCTCTGGTTCAGCTGATCCACCGCTTTCTGGATTGGGTCCAAGCTGTCCCGCTTCAGCGCTTCAAAACTGGACTTCATTACCTGGAGCATGTTATCCAGCGCCAACTGGATTGCTGAGTCCGGGGTCCGTGTGTCCGCCATCTTAGGTCCCAGGTAATTTTCTTCAGGTCCTTGTCTCTGTCCCTTTTTCTCCTTCTTCTTCTGCCTTCTGGAATCCCGCTGTTCCATATGCCGCAGCCCGCTCCTCAGCGCCCTCGCTGCCGCTTTCCTTTGCCCAGCACCTTAAATTTTTACCCCCTCCTGGGCATCTGAGGTGGGTCCAAGCTGTCCCTCCTCAGCAACTCCAAACTTTTTTTTCCCTTTGTCCTGGAGGAAGGAAGGTCCGTGGGTCCGCCATCTTACCCTGCAGGTCAGCTTCCTCCTTGCCTCCGTCTCTCTCTCTTTCTTCCTCACCTGCTGGCCTCCCACACTTTTATTTTCTGCAGCCCG
Organism: Scyliorhinus canicula; assembly: GCF_902713615.1. NCBI lineage: Eukaryota > Metazoa > Chordata > Chondrichthyes > Carcharhiniformes > Scyliorhinidae > Scyliorhinus > Scyliorhinus canicula. Next base: position 81,358 of record NW_024055611.1, on the reverse strand, counting down.
CTCTCCTCTTCTGTTCCCGGCAGCCTTTCTGCCGCCTCCGTGGTCCCGCTATCGCGGGGAAACAGCTGTTCAGTCCCGCCGGAGTGAGAGCCCACCGAATGTGCGGCTCACTCGGACATCGCCGCCACCGGAAGTCCTGGATGCTTTCTTGACATACTTGTCCACTTGTGCTGCCATCTTCAAAGATATGTGGACCTGCATGCCCAGGTCTCTCTGAAGATCTATATCGCAAAGAGTTTTATAATTTACGGTATATTTCCCCTCTGTGTTCGACTTACCACATGCATTACCTTACATTTGAACGGATTAAACACCATTTGCGGCTTCTATGACCAAGTCTCCAACCTATCCATGCCGTGCTGTGTCCTCTCACAATCTTCAACTGTATCGACCACTCTACCAACCTTGGTGTCATCCACGAATTTACTAATCAGACCAGCTACATTTTCCTCCACATCAATTGATGTATACTACACACAACAGAGACCCCAGCACCGATACCTTTGGAACACAACTAGTCACAACCTTCCATTCTCAATAACACCCTTTTACTGCTACTCTTTGCCTTCTGTGACCGAGTCTGTTCTGTATCCATCTTACCAGCTCACCTCTAATCGCATGTGACTTCACCTTTTGTACCAGTCTGCCATGAGGCATCTTGTCAAAGGCTTTACTGAAGTCCATTTAAACATAGCACATAGAACATACAATGCAGAAGGACGTCATCTGGCCCATCGAGTCTGCACCGACGCACCTGAGCCCTCACTTCCACCCTATCCCTGTAACCCATCAATCCCTCCTAATAATTTTGGACACTATGGACAATTTAGCATCGACAATCCACCTAAGATGCACGTCTTTGGACTGTGGGAGGAAACGAGCAGCAGGAGGAAACCCAGAGAGACATGGGGAGAACGTGCAGACTACGCACAAACTGTGACCAAGCGGGGAATCGAACCTGGGGCCCTGGTGCTGTGAAGCCACAGTGCTAACCACTTGTGCTACCGTTCTTCCTGAAACAACATCCACCCTGTCCCCTGAACCGGTTTCATCGTTACTCCGTCAGAAAAACTCGATCAAGTCAGTGAGGCACGACCTCGCCTTCACAAAGCCATGCTGTCTATCGCTAATGAGTCCATTTGTTTCCAAATTCTGTTCCTGAGAATTCTCTCCAATAATTTACCTATTGCGGACATGAGGCTCACTGGCCTATAGTTTCCAGGATTATCCCTGCTATCTTTCTTTAATAGACGTACCACATTAGCCATCAATAGTCCTCTGTGATTTCACCTGTATCCAATGAAGATACAAGTATGTCAGTCAAACTCCCGGCAATTTCCTTCCTTCATTCCCACAGTATTCTGGGTAAATCCCTTCAGGCTGGGGAGATTTAACTACCTTAATATTTTTCAAATATTTGTGTTGACATTTTCAAATATACACAGCAACACTTTATATTCAATATTTATAGCAAATACGGTTCTTATAGTTGTTGGTGTTTCCTCAGCCTTCCCCTCTGCCCTCCCGCTGGCCGCTCTTTGGCTTACCCCTCTTTTGTTCAGGGTGTTCTGTCCATTCGCTCCAATTCGCCCCTTCCCTCGTTCCCTCGTACCCGTTACGTATTTTGTTGTTGGCCTTGTGCGTTCGGGGGGTGGGAAGGGGGTTTGCCACGTGATCCAAACTATCCACACACCTCACCCAAGCATCATCTTCCAGAAAGTCCCTTTCTCTGGAGATCACTGATGCAAATAATCAATTTAGTATCTGGTCTATTTCCTCTAGCTCAACACATAGATTCCTCCCACTGCCCTGAAGTGGGCCAATCCTTTCGCTGCCACCCTCTTTGTTTCATATATGAATAGAAAGCTTCAGGGTTCAGCTGAATCCTACTTACCAAGGACTTCTCATGACCCCTCCTCGCCCTTCTAATTTCCCGCTTTCAGTACCTTCCTAATCGCTTTATACCCCTCAAGGGTTTCGATGGTCCGCATCCATGAAGACCGTACAGAAGCGACCTCTTTATTTTTGAAGAGGTTTACAATATCCTTTATTATCCGAGGCTCCCTAAACTTCCAATATTATCCTTCGTTCTCCGCGCTACGTGACTTTCTTTAACCCTAATTAACTGTCAGTTGAAATACTCCCAGATGCCCGATGTTGATTTCCCCTCCAACAGCCGTACCCATTCTAAATTCTTCAATTCCAGTCTAATATTATTGTAATGTGCTTTTCCCAATTCAGCCACTTACGCGAGAGTTACCCGCATCCCTATCGAATTGCGATCACTACTCTCAAAATGTTCCCCTACTGAAACTTCAACCACCTGTCGAGGCTCATTTCATGATATGAATGAGATAGAGAATCTGGTGAACTGGCGTGACGACAATAATCTCTCCCTCAATGTTAACAATGCGAAGTAGATTGGCATCGAACTCTGGAAGTGTTATGGAGAATATGTCCCTGTCTACATCAATGGGAACGAAGTAGAAAGGGTCGACAGCTTCAAGTTTTTGGTGTACAGATCAACAGCAATCTGTTCCGGTCTCCCCATGCCGACTATAGTTATGAAAGCCGATCAACGATTATACATTCTCAGAAGACTAAGGAAATTTGGCATGTCACCTACCACTCTCACCAACTTCTACGCATGCACCATAGAAAACATTATTTCTGGTTGGGTTGTATCACAGTTTGGTATGGAGCTTTCACTACCCAAGGCCGCAGGAAACTACAAAAGGTTGTGAATGTAACCCAATCCATCATGCAAACCAACCTTCCATCCATTGACACTGTGTACATTTCGCACTGCATCGGAAAGGCAGCCAGCATAACTAAGGACCCCACACATCCAGGACTCGCTTCCGCCTTCTGTTTGGAATATATGCCAACGTTTGAGGTCACGTACCAACCGACTCAAGAACAGCTTCTTCCCTACTAACATCAGACTTTTAAATGCACCTACCTTGTATTAAGTTGATCTTTTTTCCACACCTTGTTATAACTGTAACGTTATATTCTGCAGTCTCTCCTTCCTTCCCTGTGTACGGTACACATTGTTTGTATAGCATGAAATAAAATCAAATTAATGAAATGAAATGAAATGAAAATCGCTTTTTGTCACAAGTTGGTTTCAAATGAAGTTACTGTGAAAAGCCTGTAGTCGCCACATTCCAGCGCCTGTTCGGGGAGGCTGTTACGGGAATTGAACTGTGCTGCTGGCCTTCTTTTCAAAGCAGAAATCACTTTCTTTACAGAAAGGTAAACATATCTTGCTTCTGGATCCTATTGATTGGTTGAAGGGATATTCAGGCCCACCTTGACAATCAATCTTCTTTAAAGTCTGGTCTTCTTGAGATGTATCCGCTGGTTGGCACCGTTGCTGTGTCTTGTCGATCCATGTACTGAGCTATAAGAGCTGGCTCTGCTACCTATCTCTCAGCTGACTCTGACTTATGTTTAAATTCTAGTCTTCCTTAGTTGTATAGCTGTTTAAGCTCGGCTGCTTGTCTCATCTTTCCCATGACCGAGCTGTGAAAGCTGAATCTGCTTCTCTTGTTGCTTCTCTCTCTGAGTTATGATTTGCCTTCTGGTCTCTGGGTTTATATTCTCTTTCTCACAATTAGTACGTTTTATTACCTTATTGCAAATTAATTATTTCACTTTGATTGTTAAAAAGTATCTTTGATCAAAACATTATAATACAACTAATTATTCGTTTTGGGCATAACCGCGCCTCTCAGATCTGATTACATTGTCCTTTGTGATGTTCAAAGTTCCTTTGTGATATTCACAAAATGCTTTCGTTTCAAGAGGTGTTACTTTTAATTCCTGTGAGTTCAATAGTTTAATTTTCCAATTGTCCCCAGCTCATAACTTTGCCTTTGATTTTGGCTTTAAATTATGTTTCTCGGAGACAGGTAGTCTCCAATTTTATTTAAATTTACTTGATATCAGTAGAAGTTCACTTAGAATTGACACCAAATTCAACTGAACATCATCCTTTCCTTTCCAGCTGTTTACTAAGAGAGTTAATTTCAAGGAAGGTGTGAAACCTTTGCTTTTAGCTGTATGCTAATATTTGACTTGGTTATGACTTGAAAGACCTGCCTGTTTTAAATATTCGTTACTTAATTCAATTGAAACCTTCATCCATCCTTTTTCGGATGCTCTCCTGAGATTGTTACTTTCAATGACGGTGTGAGCCATTGTTTTTAGCTTAATGCAAGATTCCTGTATGTTTGCTAAGCCTGCTTGAGAGAACGAATCTGCATTTTACAATCCTGTTCTTTGCAGCTGCTATTAACCCTTTATGGGATCTTTCCTTGTATCCTCTCGGGTTTCTCTCAGTCCAGATATTGCCAGACTTCCATGTTTCAAATGACACATGTTCCAGTATATTCAACAACAACACATACACACATAGACACACACATACACACACACACATACACACGCACACATTCGGACATATACACACACAAAACATAAAAAGACACACAATAGCAAACACACATACACACACATGCGGACAACACACATACACTCACACATACACACAGCTACACACATACACTCCCGCACAAGTACATCCACACAAACACACACACACACATGCACACAACACACACGCATTCAAACACACATACGTATGGTTCGTGGTAGTACAGTGGTTAGCAGAATTGCTTTAAAGCTCTGGGATCCCAGATTTGATTCCCGGCTTGGGTTACTGTTTATGTGGATTCTGCACGTTCTCCCTGTGTGTGCGTGGGTTTCCTCCGGATGCTCCGGTTTCCTCCCGCTTTCCACAGATGTGCAGGTTAGCTAGATTTGGCATGCTAAATTGTCTTTAGTGTCCGCTAAAGTTTGGGTTGGAATACTGGGTTACGGCGATAGGGTGGAGGTGTGACCTTAGGTGTGGCGCTCATCCGAAGGGCCGTTGCCGACTCGATGGGCTGCATGGCCTCCTTCTGCATTGTAAATACTAAGCTTCTGCGATATACACACACGTATACACACAGAAACACACATACACATGCAGACAAACATACACACATACACATACATACACACACACATACACACACAAATAAACACACTCAGACAAGCATACACACACATATCCGCACGCACAGACACACACACGTACGTACCTATACAAAACATACACAGACATAGAAACACAGAACAACACACAAACATGCATTCAGAGGAACACACAAACACACACATAAAAACAGACGCACACAACCATCCACACAGACATGCACACACAAAAGCTCACATACACACACACGCTCACATATATACACATACACAAATACATACATAACCACACATGCACACACAAATACACACACATATACAGGCAAGCATACACACAAACCAACACATACAAACAAGAATACAGACAAACATACTTCACATAGGGAGACACAAATCAGATACCAGAACTGTTGGATAATGAAAGGTTTAGTGAGAGGGAAGAACTTAGTGAGATCGCAATTAGTAGAGAAATGGTGCATGGTAAATTGATGCGATTGAAGGCGGATAAATCCTCAGTGCCTCAGAATCTACATCCCGGAGCTTCAGCAGGTGACTCTGGAAATAGTGGCTGCATTGGTGGTCATCTTCAGGGATTCTATTGACTCTGGAACTGTCTCTGCAGATTGGCGGGTAGCTCACGTCACTAAGATATTCAAAGTGGGAGGTAAAGAGAAAGCAGGGAATTTTCGACCAGTAAGCCTAACATCGTAGTGGAGAAAATGCTTGAAGCCATTATCAAGGAATTTGTTGAGGAACATTTAGAAATGAGTTGCAGGTTTAGTCAGAGTCAGCATGGATTAATGAAGGGAAAATGATGCTTGGCAAATTTGTTGGAATTCTTTGAAGATGTAACCAGAACAATTGACTATGGAGAGCCAGTCAATGTGGTATATTTGGACTTTCAGAAGGCGATTGACAAAGTCCCGCAGAAGAGATTATTGTGCAAAATTAAAACGTTTAGGATTGCGTGAAATGTATTGAGATGGATAGAGAACTGATTGGCAGAGAGGAAACAAAGAGTAGGGATGAAGTGGCCCTTTTCAAATTGACAGGCAGTAACTGGTGGGGTGCGGTGAATATTGACGAGGATGAAGGGATCCTACGGCATGATACGGGCAGGTTAGGCGAGTGGGCAATACATGGCAGATGCAGTATCATTTGTATAAATGTGAGGTTATTCCCTTTGGAAGAAAAAACAGCAAGGGAGATTACTTCTGGAATGGTTGAAAATTTGGTGAGCGGGGTATGCAGCGTGTCTTTGTGCACCATTCGCTGAAGGTAATCATAAGGTGCAGAAAGAGGTAAAGAAAGTTGATGGTATTTTGGCCTTTATTGCGAGGTATTTCGAGTATAGAAGCAGGGATGTGTTCCTGCAATTGTTGCGGACCTCGGTAAGCCCACACCTTCAGTATGGTGTGCAGGTTTTGTCTCCTTCTCTCGGGAAGGATGTTCATGCTCTCGAGGGAGTACAGCGAAGGTTTGCCAGGCTGACTACAGGGATGGCGGGACTGTCATATGAGGAGAAGTTTGGTTTGGCTCGATATCCCTGGAGTTAAAAAGAATGAGGTGTGATCTCAAAGAGACTTAGAAAATTCTAACATGACTAGACAGGGTAGATGCAGGGAAGATGTTACCAATGATGTTTGTGTCCAGAACCAGGGGTCAAGTCTCGGGTTCAGAGTAAACCATTTCGGACAGAGATAAGGAGACATTTCTTCACACAAAGAGTGGTAAGCCCCGGGAATTCATTGGTGATAAAAATGTGAATATATACAAGAGGCGGCTGGATATAGCACGTGTGAAGAATGGGACCAAAGGCTACAGGAAGAAAGCAGGAATAGGATATTGAGTTGCATGATCAGCCATGATCGTGATGAATGGCGGAGGAGGCTCGAAGGGTCAAGAGGCCTCCTTCTGTTCCTATCTTCTATAGATCTAATTATCTAAACACACGCACACACACAAACACACGGGCACACATACACACACATACACAAACACAGCCACGCACACACACTCACATACACACAAACACAGTCACACAGGCATGCACACATGCAACACACACACATTTACACACACACTCACACACACAAACAACACATATACATACACAGACATGCAATACACACACATGCACACACACACATTTACACATACACGCCTGGGGTATGATAGCACGGCAGTTAGCACACTTGCTTCACAACTCCAGGGTCTCGGGTTTGATTCCCGGCTGGGTCACTGTCTGTGCGGAAACTTCATGTTCTCCCCATGTCTGCGTGGGTTTCCTCGGGTCTCCCGTTTCCTCCCACAGTCCAAAGATGTGCACCTTATGTGGATTGGCCATGATTAATTTCCTTTAGTGTCCAGAAAAAGGTTGGTTGATCTCTGGGGACAGGTTGGTGTCGGCTCACGTAGGGTGCTCTTCCGAAGGGCTGGTGCAGACTGGGTGGGCTGAATGGCCTCCTTCTGCACTGCAAATTCTATGATTCCATGATACACACACACACTTGCACACACAGCCACACACATACACATAGAGACAGACATACACACACATAAACACGCACACATACAAACACGCACATACAGACACACATACACACACACAGATATACAGACATATTTACTCAAAGACACACAAACATACACATACATGCACACACAAACACACAGACTCTTCTGGGCTCAACCTTTTGAAGACTAAAGATATTAGTCCTTTCTGGGTCACTGTATCTCCACCTTCTTAACTAGTTGGCTAAGATCTTTTATCTCTTAGACTCCCTTGCTGATAATAGATGGAAACTAATCTATTTCAAACTATATTTCAAGTTATTATAGGATCCTAAGTCTAAAAGAAAGAATTTTAACTCACTTATCACTCAATGTCCTCTAAGTTTCAGGATCTGTTGAGGATGTATAGGAGAGGATTTTGGGTAACTCACTATTTCAGGTTTCGATTTTGCGAGCCATGTACTTGTATCAACAAGTTCTCTTTGAAATCTCCCTCTAAACATAATGGTCAAAAATACTCTCTTTGGTGCAAGGATTTACTCCTCGACTCATTAATACAGACTTAAGTATGTGATTTTCAAGGTGAACCTAATATTTCAAGTTCAAGATGGTTTTATCGACTTACCACTCAGTCGCTTCGATCCTGGGTCCAGCTTTGCTGAGCTAAAAGTAGAGCAGACTTATCGATGTTTTGTAATATCTAATATTTCAGGTTGGAGTAAATTTTTAGTTCACTTAATTTGTTTAAAAAAAAATAAAATTACTGTTTCACAACAAGCAAAACGACATTGCATCTGGAGTCCCATCAAGTTGATCAGACCTCCGTGGCCCCCTTGACAATCTCCCTTGTTCTTGGTGTCCTCAGTGATCGCGGTTCTCTGTTCGGCTTCTGCGTCCGGCAGTTCCCCTGTACCGAAGCAGCTGCAGAGGCTACTAGAATCAAACAGGCTACTAGCGATTCAGAGATTTTGCACTTTTCAATTGTCCTTTTGTGATACGAATATATGATTGTTTCCTAATTTAATATCTTCTGCTTATCCATATTCACGTTTTGTCCCTTTCTTAACATCATGAAGGCTTGATGTTTAATTTTGCTTTATTAATCAAGCGCCATATAATTGCTTGGCAGTTACTTCTGTCACATTAAGCTATTTGCGTCAAAAGTATAAGTACACCTCTTGTTGATGTGGTTTTAACATTCGAGTTATATGTCAGGCTTTAAACTATAAGAACAAAGAACAAACAAAGTGCAAAGAAAAGTACAGCACAGGAACAGGCCCTCCGGCCCTTCAAGCCCGTGCCTACCATGCTGCCCGACTAAACTAAAATATTCTGCACTTCCTAAGTCCGTATCCCTCTATTCCCATGCTATTCATGTATTTGTCAAGATGCCCCTTAAATGTCACTATCGTCCCTACTTCCACTACATTCACCGGCAGCGCGTTCCAGGCACGCACCACCCTCTGTGTAAAAACTTGCCTCGTACATCACCTCGAAACCTTGCCCCTCTAACCCCCTAAACTAAGCCTGACCCTAACCCTATGTCCCCTAGTAATTGACCCCTCCACACTGGGGAAAAGGGGCTTGTTTAGCTATCAGGGGCTGGTTTAGCTCACTCTGCTAAATCGCTGGCTTATAAAGCAGACCAAGCAGGCCATCAGCACGGTTCGATTCCCGTACCAGCCTCCCCGGCCAGGCGCCCGAATGTGGCGACTAGGGGCTTTTCACAGTAACTTCATTGAAGCCTACTCGTGACAATAAGCGATTTTCATTTTTCATTTCAAAGCCTCTGACTATCCAATCTGTCTATGCCCCTCATAATTTTGTAGACCTCTACCAGGTTGCCCCTCAACCTCCGTCCTTCCAGTGAGAACGAACCGAGTTTATTCAACCGCTGTGAGAACACAAGAAGATAAGAACTAGGTGCAGGAGTCGGCCATCTGGCCCCTCGAGCCTGCTCCGCCATTCAATTAGATCATGGCTGATCTTTTGTGGACTCAGCTCAACTTTCCGGCCCGAGCACCATAACCCTTAATCCCTTTATTCTTCAAAAAACTATCTATCTTTACCTTAAAACATTTAATGAAGGAGCCTAAACTGCGTCGCTGGGAAAGGAATTCCATAGATTCACAACCCTTTGAGTGAAGAAGTTCCTCCTAAACTCAGTCCTAAATCTACCTTCCCCTTATTTTGAGGTTATGCCCCCTAGTTCTGCTTTCACCCGCCAGTGGAAACAACCTGCCCGCATCTATCCTATCTATTCCCTTCAGAATTTTAAATGTTTCTATAAGATCCCACCTCATCCTTCTAAATTCCAACGAGAACAGTTCCAGTCTACTCAACTTCTCCTCGTAATCCAACCCCTTCAGTTCTGGGATTAACCTAGTGAATCTCCTCTGCACACCCTCCAGCGCCAGTACGTCCCTTCTCAAGTAAGGAGACCAGAACTGAACACAATACTCCAGGTGTGGCCGCACTAACACCTTATTCAATTGCATCATGGCCTCCCTAGTGTTAAACTCCATACCTCCAGCAATGAAGGACAACATTCCATTTGCATTCTTAATCATCTGTTGCTCCTGTAAACCAACTTTTTGTGACTCATGCACGAGCACACCCAGGTCTCTCTGCACAGCAGCATGCTTTAATATTATATTGTTAAATGATAATCCCGTTTGCTGTTATTCCGAACAAAATGTATAACCTCACATTTGTCAACATTGTGTTCCATTTGCAAGACCCGAGCACTTTCACTTAACCTATCCAAATCCCTCTGCAGACTTCCAGTATACTCTGCACTTTTCGCTTTACCACTCATCTTAGTGTCATCTGCAAACTTGGACACATTGCCCTTGGTACCCAACAGTAAATCATCTATATAGATTGTGAACAATTGTGGGTCCAACACGGATCCCTGAGGGACACCATTAGCTACTGATCGCCAACCAGAGAAGCACCCATTAATCCCCACTCTTTGCTTTCTATTAATTAACCAATCCTCTATCCATGCTACTACTTTACCCTTAATGCCATGCATCTTTATCTTATGCAGCACCCTTTGTGTGGCACCTTGTCAGAAGCTTTCTGCTAATCCAGATATACCACATCCATTGGCTCCCCGTTATCTACTGCGCTGGTAATGTCCTCAAAAAATCCACTCAATTAGTTAAGCACGACGTGCCCTTTATAAACCCATGCTGCGTCTACCCAATGGGACAATTTCTATCCAGATGCCTCGCCTTTTCTTCCTTGATGATAGGTTCCAGCATCTTCCCTACTCCCGACGTTAAGCTCACAGGCCTATAATTTTCTGCTCTCTGCCTACCTCCTTTTTTAAACAGTGGTGTCACGTTTGCTATTTTCCAATCGACCGGGACCACCCCAGAGTCTAGTGAATTTTGGTAAATCATCAATAGTACATCTCCAATTTCCCTAGCCATCTCTTTTAGCACTCTGGGAAGCATTTCATCAGGGCCAGGAGACTAGTCTACCTTTAGCCCCATTAGCTTGCCCATCACTACCTCCTTAGTGATAACAATCCTCTCAAGGTCATCACCTGTCAGAACCTCATTTCTATCAGTCACTGGCATGTTATTTATGTCTTCCACTGTGAAGACCGACCCAAAATACCTGTTCAGTTCCTCAGGCATTTCCTCATCTCCCAGTATTAAAACTCCCTTCTCATCATCGAAAGGACCGACATTTACCTTAGCAATCTTTTTTGCTTTATATATTTGTAAAAACTTTTGATGTCTGTTTTTATATTCTGAGCAAGTTTACTCTCATACTCTATCTTACTCTTCTTTATAACTTTTTTAGTAGCTTTCTGTTGCCCCTTAAATATTTCCCTGTCCTCTAGTCTCCCACAAACCTTTGCACTTAGTATGTTATTTCCTTCAATTTGATACTCTCCCTTACTTCCTTAGATATCCACGGTCGATTTTCCCTCTTTCTACCGTCCTTCGTTTTTGTGGGTATAAACCTTTGCTGAGCACTGCGAGAAATCGCTTGGAAGGTTCTCCACTGTTCCTCAACTATTCCACCATAAAGTATTTGCTCCCAGTCTACATTAGCTAGTTCTTCTCTCGTCCCATTGTAATCTCCTTTGTTTAAACACAAAACAATTCTCACCCTCCATCTGCATTGCAAATTCCACCATATTGTGATCGTTCCTTCCGAGAGGATCCCTAACTATGAGATCATGAAACAATCCTGTTTCATTACACAGGAGAAGATCTTGGGCCGCTTGTTCCCTCGTAGGTTCCATTACATAATGTTCTAGGAAACAATCGTGGATACGTTCTATAAACTCCTCCTCAAGGTTGCCTTGACCGACCTGGTTAAACCAATCGACATGTAGTACCATTTCTACATTTATCATTTATCTCTTTGTTTATTGCCTGCCCCACCATCTTGTTACTATTTGGTGGCCGATAGACGACTCCTATCAGTGATATTTTCGCCTTACTATTCCTGATTTCCACCCAAATGGATTCAACCTTATCCTCCACAGCACCGATATCATTCATAACTATTGCCCGGATGTCATATTTAAATAACAGAGCTGCACCGCCTCCCTTACCATCCACTCTGTCATTCCGAATAGTTTGATACCCTCGAATATTTAACTCCCAGTCGTGACCAACCTTTAACCATGTTTCAGTAATGGTCACTAAATCATAGTCATTTACGATGATTTGTGCCATCAACTCATTTACTTTATTCCGAATACTACGAGCATTCAGGTAAAGTACACTTATGATTTTTTTTACCTCTGTTTTGAATCATAACATCTACAGTTTTACTCCTTTTAGTATTACTGGGCCTATTCACTGAGCTCCCCTCAGTCACTGTACCTTGTACTGTCGCCCTTTTTGATTTTTGACTATGTCTTCTGTCTTACACTTTCCCCCTTACTTCCTTTTGCTTCTACCAGGCATTTTCCTGGTAAATCTCTTTACTAAAGCCTCAACATCCTTCTGGTAGTATGTCGACTAGAATTGAGCACTATACTCCAGGTGTGACCCAAATAAGGTTCTGTACAGCTTCACCACGACTTGCCAATTCGTATACTCTAGTCAATGAAGGCAAGCATGCCGTATGCCTTAGAACATAGAACAGGCCCTTCGGCCCTCGATGTTGTGCCGAGCAATGATCACCCTACTCAAACCCACGTATCCACCCTATACCCGTAACCCAACACCCCCAACCTTACTTTTTAGGACACTACGGGCAATTTAAAATGGCCAATCCACCTAACCCGCACATCTTTGGACTGTGGGAGGAAACCGGAGCACCCGGACGAAACCCACGCACACACGGGGAGGACGTGCAGACTCCACACAGACAGTGACCCAGCCGGGAATCGAACCTGGGACACTGGAGCTGTGAAGCATTTATGCTAACCACCATGTTACCGTGCTGCCCTTCTTGACTATCTTCTTCACCAGTGTTGTCCCTTTCAGTGACCTGTGGATCTGTACACCTATATTTCTCTGACTTTCAATACACTTGAGGGTCTTCCATTCAGTGTATATTCCCGACCTGCACTAGACCTTCCAAAATGCATTGCCTCACATTTGTCCGGGTTAAACTCCATCAGCCATTTCTCCGCCCAAGTCTCCAAACGGTCTAAAACCTGCTGTATCTTTTGACAGTCCTCATCGCTATCCGCAATTCCACCTACCTTTGTGCCGTCTGTAAAATTACTAATCAGACCAGTTACATTTTCCTCCAAATAATTTATATATACTACGGACACCAAAGGTTCCATCACTGATCCCTGCGGAACACCACTAGTCACGACTCCCCAATTAGAAAAGCACCCTTCTTTTCCTACACTCTGCCTTCTATGACCTAGCCAGTTCTGTAATCACCTTGTCAACTCACCCCTGATCCCGTGTGACTTCTCCTTTTGCACCAGTCAACCATGGGGGATCATGTCAAAGGTCTTACTAAGTCCATATAGACAATATCCATTGTCCTACCTGCATCAATCATCTTTGTGACCTCTTCGAAAAACTCGATCAAGTTAGTGATACACGACTTTCCCTTTACAAAACCAGGCTGCCTCTCACGAATACCTCCATTTGCTTCCAAATGGGAGCTCATTCTGTCTCGAAGAATACTCTCCAGTAATTTATGTACCACTGACGTAAAACTCACCGACCTGTAGTTCCCCGGATTATCCTTGCGACCCTCTTATACAAAGGAACAGCATTGGTTATTCACCAGTCCTTCGGGACATCAGCTGAAGACAGTGAGGTTCCAAAGATTTCAGTAAAGATCTCAGCAATTTTATCTCTAGTCCTCTTCAGTATTCTGGGGTGGATCCCATCCGGTCCTGTGGACGTATCTACCTGAATATTTTTCAAGACGCCGAACACCTCGTCATTTTGGATCTCAATGTGACCCAGGCTATCTGCACACCGTTGTTCCGACTAAAAGTCCACCAATTCTTTCTCTTTGCTGAATAGTGTAAAAAGTATTCATTCAGTTCCTCGCCCATTTCCTCTGGCTCCACATATAGATTCCCTTGCCTAATCTTCAGTGGGCCAGCGCTTTTCCTGGCTACACTCTTGCTTTGTATGTAGGTGCAAAAAGCAGTGGGATTTTCCTTAACCCTTTTTGTCAATGACTTTTCGTGACCTGTTCTAGCCCTCCTAACTCCTTGCTTAAGTTGCATCATAATTTTCATTATATTCCACAGAGGCTTCGTCTGCTCCCAACCTTCTATCCCTTACAAATTCCTTCTTTTTCTTTTTGACGAGGACTACAGTATCTCTCATTAACCAAGGTTTCCGAAATTTGCGTATTTATCCTTCCGCACAGGAACATGCCGGTCCTGAATTCCTTTTAACTGACATTTGAAAGCCTCCCACATGTCTGATATTGATTTACCCTCAAACATCCGCCCCCAATCTAGGTTCTTCAGTTCCCGCCTAATATTGTTATAATTAACCTTCCCCCAAATTAGCACATTCACCCTAGGACCACTTATCTTTGTCCACCAGCACTTTACAACTTACTGAATTGAGGTCACTGTTCCCGAAAGACTGCCCTACTGAATCTACTACCACCTGGCCGGGCTCATTTCCAAATATCAGTTCCAGTAAAGCCCCATCCCTATTTGGACTGTCTACATATCGTTTGATGAAGCCCTCCTGGATGCTCCTTACAAACACTGCCCCGCCCAGTCCCCGAGCATCAAGTGAACCCCAGTCAATAATGGGGAAGTTGAAGTCTCCCATCACAACAACCCTGTTGTTTTCACTCGTTTCCAAAACCTGTTTGCCTATCTACGCCTCTATCTCCCGCTGGCTGTTGGAAGACTTGTAGTAAAGTCCCAACATTGTGTCTGCACTCTTCGTATTCCTGATCTCTACCCATATAGCCTCGCTGCCCTCTGAGGTGTCCTCCGCAGTACAGCTGTGATAATCTCCCAGACCAGTCGCGCAACTCCGCCATCGCTTTTATATTCCCCTCTTCCCCGCCTGAAACGTATAGCTGCCAATGCTGTCCTTCTCTCAACCAGGGCTCTGTCATGGCAACAGCATCATAGTTCCAAGTATATATAACTGCTGTCTATGAAGTTTTCCGGCACGTGCTTGCTCCTAAATGCATCCAACTGGTGCTCCAACCGAACCATGTGGTCTGTGAGGAGCTCCAGTTGGGTGCACTTTCTGCAGATGAAGTCATCCTGAACGCTGGAAACCTCCCGCCCGGACCTGCCACATCTCACAGTCAGAGTACTGAACCCCTCTAATTGACATGGGTCAATTAATTAGAATATTATTATTTTTTAAGTTGCTGTAAACTATATGTATTCTAGCACTAGATTTCTACTGCACATGTTAAAGCTAAATGCAGTACTCTCCGATCTCAGGATGAGATACCCCTCTAAATTATAATTAAGTAACTATGATTAATTAGTTGAAAAATGCTTAATTTTCAAATTTAGAGCAGATTCCCGACCAGCCAATCAGGTCACAGCTTTACTGTGATGTCACTTCAGTTCGCCCCCCCCTCCGCCACGCAATTTGTAAAGGTACTAAAGGTAAAAATGAATATGTTTCTCAGATGCTGTCTGGTGCTCACACCGCAGATTAAAAGTTACAAGTCAGAAGAAAGGGAGAGATCACAACAGTCGGTGAAAGCTCCTCTCATACTGCACCGAATTACCAAGTTCCAAATTCCCACTCTGGATGTGTCTCACTCCGGCTTTGTCTCCTTCACTTTCGCAAAGCAATGAACAAGAGTCATACATCTTGTTGCTGTGCTGTGAACATGGCATTGGCTTGTGTGAACATCGACAAGGATGCTTGTCTGAACACTGGCAATGAAACCTCCTGCTGATTATTGTGCAGTATCTTTAATCTTGATCATCTGCACGAGATCGTTATCTATATATCTGCCTTCACATTATCTCATGCTCCTTTGGGTTATTATGATACCCATGTTTCAAATGACCTTCTTCCCCTTGTTTTACAACCCGCATGCACACACACGCACAGACAGATACAGACACTTACATACACACACACAGAGACACACATTCACACACATGCACACACAAACATAGAACATGCAGTGCAGAAAGAGGCCATTTGGCCCATCGAGCCTGCACCGACCCACTTAAGCCCTCACTTCCACCCTATCTGCGTAACCCAATAACCCCTCCTAACTATTTTGGTCAACAAGGGCAACGTATCATGGCCAATCCACCTAACCTGCACGTCTTTGGACTGTGGGAGGATTCCGGAGCACCCGGAGGAAACCCACGCAGACACGGAGAGAACGTGCAGACTCCGCACAGACAGTGACCCAGTGGGGAATCGAACCTGGGACCCTGGCGCTGTGAAGCCACAGTGCTATCCACTTGTGCTACCATGCCATCGACACATACACACACAAATACGCACACATAGACACATACATAAACACACACATACACACACATAAACACATATAGATAAACATACACATAGACGCACACATACAAACACACACAGACACACACACGTGTACATCACCCACGCAGCCACCACTCCCCGAAATTCCCACCGGAAAGGATTCCAGTTTGAGGCCTTTCATTTCAAGACTGCTGAGAGTGATTTACATTCAAGGAAACATTTATATTTCTATTTGTGCGAGAACTTACAGTTGTTTTGCACAGCATTACTCACTCAGGAAGATCGTAGAAGAAGCAAACTCGGCCCCTATATTTCCATCATTCTCTCTGTCATCCCTGGAAACATCACCTCCGCAACATCAATTAAAATAGATGTCCTCCCCGGCCTGTCCATCATTCTGCGTCCTCTCCTATCGGTCTGCACGAGGTGTTAATGTTCTCTCAGTCTCGGAATGGTTTGACTTTTCTCATTCCTTGGGAAACGTTTTAAAATCCCTCCTCCCTGATTTCAGATCAACCTCTCGGAGATGATTTGACTTGAACTGAGGAAGTGGCTACAGCAGTCCTATTCTCCTTCACTCACCATATCAGGCACCCACCAATCATTTTACGAACTCGCTGACTCTTTCGCTCTCTCAATTAATTTTTCCTCCCTGATCCAATTTCCCTCATCCATGATCAAAAAATGACGTTCTTCACTTGATTGAAACCCTCTGATGTAATTAACTTCCGTTCGGGATTGCAGCTGAATGGTTTGGATCAAGATAAAAATGATCTGGGAGTTCTGCGTCCTTGTTTTTCGGTAACCGAAATCAGGATTTAAAAAGAAAAATGTTGCACGGCATTCTCTCCTTGATTTCTACTCTGTTTCATTTGGCGTATGGGATTTACAAGGTAACGTTGGAGACAGTGAAGGGAGTTTTATGGGATGCGGACGTTGTCGGTGGGAGATGGGAGAGAGTGTTGTATTGAGAGAAGGAATACATGAACGATGGGCGTCAGTATTAAGTAGAGTGGAAAGAGTGGATGATCCATGGGGAGCGTCTATTGGCGAGAAGGAGGTTCTACAGAGATGCGAGTTTCGGGAAAAGAAGACGGAAGTTTTAGAAAAGGGCACTGGAGTGTTAATAAATGTGCGAGTAAGAGGAAGGCGATTTCATTAGAGTCAGGGACGGCAACAATATACTGGAGTAGGTTGGGGTATATATACATTGAGAGAGAGAGAGAGAGAGAGAGAGGCAGAGCGAGACAGAGAGAGAAACAGAGAGAGGAGACAGAGAGACGCAGGTATGCGACAAAACCGGAGCGGGGTTAAGGGAGAGATGGAAATGCTGAAAGAGAGAGGCCGAAAGAAAGGCTGGGAGGAATAGAGAGATAGAGAAATACGAGAGCGAGAGACAAAGAGAGAAACAGGGTCCATAGAAATTGGGAGACAGAGATGCAGATAGCGAAATAATGGCAGAGAGAAATCGTGAAGTAGAGTAAGACAGGCGAATAGAAAAGAAGGGATAAAGAGTTAGGTAGATAAATGGGGAGAGTGGGAAACGAAGAAAGGGAGAGAAATGTGGGGATAGAAAGATACACCTAAGCTCAGCGAGAAGGAAACGGGAAAACATGTACTGAGACATTGAGAGAAACAAGACAGAACAGAGAGAGAGAGACAGAGAAAGTGACAGAGAAAAACAGCCTGATACACGCAGTGAATGTGGTAACAATTCGGTTTGATGTTAACATTCAAACATGATCATTATTTTAAAGCTCCACAAAGCCAATGTGGCTCTGTCACTCTTTAAACTCTCATCCCTCACAGTTGATTTACTGACCCACTAGTCCGATACTGAAATCAGATGTGAACAATAACCTTTGATCAATGCAGCTGGTTTCATTCACATGATTTTGAAAGCAGTGGGTGGCGGTTTATTGGAATTAAACAATGCAGCAGGCAGTTAATTACAGAAATTACAGTAATTTCAGCGGAGACTCAAATGGAGCTCACAGTGTGACTGGTTCCCTTTGGCAACTCATCCAGCCTTGCAACACTTGAAAAGCACAAAACATTTTTCCTCCAACTGAACCTCGCCTATACTGCAACTGAAAACTCTGCATTTTGCTCCAACTTCATCACATCCCAAAGCGCGACCTTGGAAAAAATAAAGGAATATGTAATTAATAACAGGAATCACAGAGTCATATCAGTTGTGGTCCAATTGAATGGCAGAATAGAGCCGTCCCACAGAATGAAATCCTCAGCCACATGTGAGTGGCTACTTACGGTCTACTTTTATATATACTAACCTCCTTTTGCAATTGATGCAACCATTCCTTCATCGGCAACTGTGGTCTGTCCCAGGACGAGGAAACCAAGAAACAGAAACAGTGCTTTCATGGTTCTTCGCTGTTTGCCGCACAGTCACTGTGAGATCGCTGGAGCACATGAGCTCTTTATATGCACACACAGAGCATCATGTAGTTAATAATCACACACACAGGGCGCAGGGAGCCTCCACCTCGGAAATGTTAGTAGAATATTGAAGTACCCGTGTTCAACATTAACTGGAATCAAGTACGTGTGTAGTATCAATAAGCGGAAGGACATATCTGAATACTGGCTGGACTGGTTACGGTTTACAAGAATAATTGGACGCATTCCAAATAACAACGATGCAAGGAGAAGAGAAAACAATCCTCCCATCGTTCTCTTTCAACACGCAATCTTACTATTCTCGCTTTCCATCTGCTCTTTGTTCCTCGCCATGCAATATCCCTCTCATCCTCAGGTAATTATTGAATTCATCTTTTCAAGTTGATTGGTGAAATATCTTTCCAATAACAACTGCGGAAGTGGGTTACAGTTCATAGCTTATTGTAGAAAGCGGGAAATGTATCATCTTCTGTTCGTTATTATGACAATTCTATCAATCTCTGTCTCGCTAATATCTCACTCGCGACAATCTCTCGGAGCTAATATTTGTAGAAGAGTTGGGGAGCTCGGCCATGTTTTTTGGGGTCACAGTTTATCCACCCCCCAACATAATTGACGAAGATCTTGAGGAGTGACGTGAATCAGGAAGGAACTTGGAGGGTTAAAATGGGCCATGAAATGTTTTTGGAAGACATGCTAAAGGAAAATCTCGAGTCTTTTACATATATATATATTGGTAGCAATTGGGTAGCAAGAGAAAGAGTCCGCTCACTCAAGGACTATAGAGTGAAGTTATGCGTAGACAGGAAGTGTTTGAAATCCTTCATGAGTAATTTCTATTGGTATTCGCCAGGGATAATTACATGACGGACGCCGAATTCAGGGTTTGGTGCGTGAACTCTCCCGAGTACGGCAATATAACAAAGGAAAAGTGTTGAGTATCCTAAATTGTATTAACGTAGACATGTCCCCGGGTTGTATGGGATCCCAGATAAATCCGGGAGGCAAAGTGAGAAAAGTTGGAGCCTGAAATGATATCTTCAAAGCATCTTTGAAGACAGTCGAGGTTCCAGACAACTGGACAATAGTCAATTTCGTTCCCTTGTTTAAGAAACGAAGCAGGTTTAATCCAGAAAATTATAGGCCGGTGAGCCTGACATCAGTGGTGGGGAAGCATGTGGGAAAGCTACTGAGCGACAGGATATGTAGACCTTAGGAGGAACTATTTACGGACAGGCACCATTGTTTTTTGTACGGGGAACGTCGGGAGAAATTCTCCGACCCCCACGACGGGTCGGAGAATAGCGGGAGGACCTTCCCGACATTTTTCCCGCCCTCCCGCTATTCCCCCCCCACCCCCCGCCCAACTCCCGACACGAATCGCTGCCGCCGTTTTTTTACGGCCGGCAGCGATTCACAGCAGTTCGATGGGCCGAAGTCCCAGCCCTTTACGCTGTTTTTACGAACGGCAAACAGACCTGGTCTGGCCGTTCGTAAAAACGGCGGGAACAACTCGCTTTTTATAACCATGGCACCGATTGGCACGGCAGTACCACGGCCGTGCCAAGGCTGCCATGGGGCCGCGATCGGTGGGCACCGATCGCGGGCAGCGGGCCCGATGCCCGCGCACTATTTGTCCTTTGCTGAGGGGCATCCCGGCCCGCGCATGCGCGGGTTTCGCGCAAATACGCGATGACGTCATCCGCGCATGCGCGGGTTGGAGTCTTCCAATCCGCGCATGCGCGGCTGACGTCATATGACGCGTCAGCCGGCGCTAACTCCGGCAAGCGGCCTTAACGAAATTCGTTAAGCCCGTGATGCCGGAGCTTGCGGCGTCGGGCTGCTAGCCCCGACCGGGGACCAGAATCGGTTCCCGGTCGGGAAGGGGCGCGCTGGCGTCAAACCCGGGTGGGTTTGACGCCAGCGCGCCCCTTCCCGACCGGGAACCGATTCCAGCCTTACGATTTCTCCCGTTTTGGGAGAATCGCGCCCGTCATTTCTCAACAACCTGATTGAAGAGGTGACAAAAATATTGATGAGGGAAGGGCCGTGGATGTAGTTTATATGGACTTTAGTAAAGCGATTGATAAGGTCCCACATTAGACAGGAACAAAAACAAAAATCACATGGGATACGGGGTGGACTGGCTCGATGTATACAGAACTGTGTTGGTTATAGAAGACAGAGAACAGCTCTGGGAAGTTGTTTTTCAGAATGGAGATCTGCAGCCAGTGGCGATCCGCACGGTTCAGAATTGACATGTCTGCTGTTTATAGTGTAGATAAATGATCTCGAGGAAAATGTGGGCGGTCTGAATAGTCAGCTGGCGTATGACACGGAGGTTGGTGAAATTCCTGATCGTGCCGAGGATTGTCAGAGGTTTCAACAGGAAAAATATAGATTGGAGAATTTGCAGATGGGGTGTAATCCGGACAAACTGCAGGATGATGTAATTTTAGTATAAAATCAAGATATCAATATACTGTAAATGGCGGGACTGTCATATGAGGCGAGATTGACTATTTGGGATTGTTGTCGCTGGAGTTTAGAAGGATGCGGTGGATCTCATAGAGACTTTTCAAATTGTCACATGGCTAGCCAGGGTAGACTCAGGGAAGATGTCACCAATGATGGGTGTGTCTAGAGCAAGTGGTCACAGCCTGAGGATTCAGGGTAAAACATTTCGTGCAGAGATGAAGAGACATTTCTTCACCTAAAGTGTTGTGAGACTGTGGAGTTCATTGTCGCAGGAAGTAGTTCATGCTATATCATTGAATATATTCAAGGGGCGGCGAGATATAGCACGGGACGATTGGGATAAAAGGCTATGGGGAGAAAGCAGGATTAGGCTGTTGAGTTGGGTGTCAGCCATGATCATGATGAAAGACAGGGCAGACTCGAAGGGCCAAAGGGTGCCCGCCTGCGTCTATCGTCTTTAAATCTATGTATCCATCCATAGAAGGCTGGTTCATTGCGGCCTGCACTTGAGGAGGTTGAATCGTCAATCCACAAGTACGGGTGGAGATCGGAAACATCCGATAGAGCGAGTTAATGAAGCGTGATCGGTGATGCCGGATTGGTCAAGCTGCAACCAGCGTGAAAGTCTCCAGGAAGAACCTCAATGCGGTTGAGCTGATAATATTGTGACAATTAAAGAACAGAGAGTACAGGACTTGGGAGCTTTGTATCCCTTCTCATAGTTTTTTTAATCCTAGAATTTAGAATGCAGAAGGAGGCCATTCGGCCCATCGAGTCAGCACCGGCTCTTGGAAAGAACACCCTACCCAAGGTCAACACCTGCACCCTATCCCAATAACCCAGTAACCCCACCCAACACTAAGGGAAATTTTGGACACTATGGGCAATTTAGCATGGCCAATCCACCTAACCTGCACATCTTTGGACTGTGGGAGGAAACCAGAGCACCCGGAGGAAACCCACGCACACACGGGGAGGATGTGCAGACTCCGCACAGACAGTAACCCAAGCCGGAATAGAACCTGGGACCATGGAGCTGTGAAGTAATTATGTTATCCACAATGCTACCGTGCTGCCCTTAACCATGAGCCCGACCATGTGATCGAAGTTTCAGTAGGGGAGCATTTCGGGAACAGTGACCATAATTCAGTAAGTTTTAAAGTGCTGGTGGACAAGGATAAGAGTGGTCCTTGGGTGAATATGCTAAATTGGGGGTAGGCTAGTTCTAACAATATTAGGCGGGAACTGAAGAACCTAGATTGGGTCTAGATGTTTAAGGGGAAATCAACATCTGACATGTGGGAGGCTTTCAAGTGTCAGTTGAAAGGAATTCAGGACCGGCATGTTCCTGTGAGGAAGAAGGATAAATATGGCAAATTTCAGTAACCTTGGATAATGAGAGATATTGTAGGCCTCGTCAAAAAGAAAAAGGAGGAATTTGTCACGGTTGGAAGGCTGGGAACAAACGAAGCCTGTGCGGAATATAAGGAAAGTAGGAAGGAAATTAAGCAAGGGGTCAGGAGGGCTATAAGGGGTCGTGAACAGTCATTCGCATATAGGGTTAAGGAAAATCCCAAAGCTTTTTACACGTACATAAAAAGCAAGAGGGTAGCCAGGTAAAGGGTTGGGCCACTGAAGGATAGGCAAGGGAATCTATGTGTGGAGCCAGAGGAAATGGGCGAGGTACAAAATGAATACTTTGCATCTGTATTCACCAAAGAGAAGGAATTGGTGGATGTTGAGTCTGGACAGAGGTGTGTAGATAGCCTGGGTCACATTGAGATCCAAAAAGATGAGTTGTTGGGCGTCTTGAAAAATATTCAGGTACATAAGTCCCCAGGGCCTGATGAGATCTACCCCAGAATACTGAAGGAGGCTAGAGAGGAAATTGCTGAGGCCTTGACAAATATCCTTGAATCCTATATCCTTGAATTTATAGCCTTAAATTGAGGGGTAATAGATATAGGACAGAGGTCAGAGGTAGGTTTTTTACGCAAAGTGTGGTGAGACCGTGGAATGCCCTACCTGCAACAGTAGTGAACTCGCCAACATTGAGGGCATTTAAAAGTTTATTGGATAAGCATATGGATGATAAGGGCATAGTGTAGGTCAGATGGCCTTTAGTTTTTTTTTCCATGTCGGTGCAACATCGAGCGCCGAAGGGCCTGTACTGCACTGTATTGTTCTATGTTCTATGTTCTATCCTCACTTTATTCAGGTGATATCCCGGAGGACTGGAGAATAGCCAATGTTGTTCCTTTGTTTAAGAAGGGTAGCAAGGATAACGGAGGGAACTACAGGCCGGTGAGCCTTACGTCAGTGGCACGTAAATTACTGGAAAGAATTAATCGAGACAGGATCTACTCCCATTTGGAAGCAAATGGACGTATTAGTGAGAAGCAGCATGGTTTTGTGAAGGGGAGTTCCTGCCTTACTAACTTGATAGAGTTTTTTGAGGAGGTCACAAAGATGATTGATGCAGGTAGGGCAGTGGATGTTGTCTATATGGACTTCAGTAAGGCATTTGACAAGGTCCCTTATGGTAGACTGGCACAAAAGGTGAAGTCACAGGGGATCGGGGTGAGCTGCCAAGATGGATACAGAACTCGCTAGGTCATAGAAGGCAGAGAGTATCAATGGAAGGGTGCTTTCCTAATTGGAGGGCTGTGACTAGCGGTGTTCCGCAGGGATCAGTGCTGGGACGTTTGCTGTCCGGAATATATACAAATGATTTGGAGGAAAATGTAACTGGTCTGATTAGTAAGTTTGCAGATAACACAAAGGTTGGTGGAATTGCGGATAGCGATGATGACTGTCAGAGGATACAACAGGATTTAGATCGTTTGGAGACTTGGGGCGGAGAGATGGCAGATAGAGTTTAATCCGGAGAAATGTGAAGTAATGCATTTTGGAAGGTCTAATGCAGTTAGGGAATATACAGTGAATGGTAGAAAGCTCAAGAGTATTGACAGTCAGGGAGACCGAGGTGTACATGGCCACAGGCCACTGAAAGGGGCAACACAGGCGAAGAAGGTAGTCAAGAAGGCATATGAAATGAAAAATCAAATGAAAATCGCTTATTGTCACATTAGGCTTCAAATGAAGTTACTGCGAAAAGCCTTAGTCACCACATTCCGGCGCCTGTTCGGGGAGGCTGATACGGCAATTGAACCGTGCTGCTGGCCTTCCTTGGTCTGCTTTCAAAGCCAGCGATTTAGCCCTGTGTAAACTAGCCCGTATGGCATGCTTTCCTTCATTGGCCAGGGCATTGAGTATAAAAATGGGCAAGTCATGTTGCGGCTATATAGAACCTCAGTTGGGCCACACTTGGAGTATAGTGTTTAACAGTGTTTAATAGTGTTTATAGTGGTTGGTCAAAGGGGAACTTGATGGCTTCGTAAGATCCGGAATAGCACAGATTGCTTATTTCTGTTTGTTATTAAATTCAGAAAGGGAGGTGCGATCTTTGTCATCCAAAATATTGATTCTCAGACAGTTCATTTCAGATACTAAAATATTCCCAACAGAAAACGTATTTTTTTATGAAGTCGCCATTGCTCATTTCGCCTCTCTGGAGACTGGAACTCTCTGCTTCCGTTTCTTTCTCCTTCTCCTCGATCCTGCTCACAAGCTCTTTGCCCGTGTCACTATCACTCGCTTATCCGTCAGCACAGATGTTAAACAGTTCTTATTTTAATCAGATGCCTGTTTGCTAAATAGTTATCGCTGAAGCGCAAATGCAGCGTCACTAGTCGCCATTCAGTCTGACAGACTTTAAGGCTCAGGACGAAATGTTCCAGGATTTGTTGTGGAGGATTCTGGTTCTTGACGCACCCCGGGTCATGTTGGCCTTGCAATTCCGTTAATCATATAATTTACAGTGCAGAAGGAGGCCATTCGGCCCATCGAATATGCACCGGCTCTTGGAAAGAGCCCCCTACCCAAGGTCAACACCTCCCCCTATCCCCATAACCCAGTAACCCCACCCAACACCAAGGACACTAAGGGAAATTTATCATGGCCAATCTACCTACCCTGCACATCTTTGGACTATGGGAAGAAACCGGAGCACCCGGAGGAAACCCACGCAGACACGGGTAGTATGTGCACACTCCACACAGACAGTGACCCAAGCCGGAATTGAACCTCGGATCCTGGAGCTATGAAGCAATTGCGCTATCCCAAATGCTACCGTGCTGCCCAATCGTGATCTGGTTTATCACTGGTGTATACGAAATATTTAAATCCTTGCAACTGCTGCATTTCATTCTCAAACGTGGGAAGGCCGAGTTGGATCACCGACTCGTTGATTGTAACTGGAAATGTGGCACATTGGTCTGCAAGGAATTTCATACTGACACGTCCGGCACCCCGTCATTCACGCTGGCGATATCGGAGAAGCCGACTGCCCCCCTTAGCCAATGAATGGACAAAACTAGTTTCCGTTGCCAATCTGCAACACATTGATCTGATCTGTTGGTTGTGGGGTTCACAGAGTGCTGTCTACACCTGACATTGCAGCTTCGCCATGCAGACACCATTGTTTAGGCATGCTTGTTGTCGCCGCTGTCACCATCTCTTGCATTCTTCATTGAAACATGATTGACCACTTAGCTGATTGGCAATGGTTATATTATAACTCGGTCACAGTGTGTCCTGCAGCAGAATTATCCAGCTAATGGCCCACACCATTTTTTGCCTGTTTGGAGTTCTGATATCTGCTATGAATCTTTCCACTAACACAATGTTAGTGCCGTACAGCACACAGGAGTTTGTGCTCAATGTGCGGACAGAGCAGACTGGGACTGCGACACATGTTTATAAAAGCACTAAAACGTACTTAGCATCACCTTCAGCACCGGACCAGCATAAGGTTCGCATGTCCATGAGAGTATGGGTAGATGTAGCCAGGCGATATTCCGAACTGGGGATGTTCCATAACGATTGCACAATAACAACACTGTTCCCGATTCCTCTGATTCTGGAACAGTCAGTGGCCAAATCCGGGAAGACAAAGAACAAAGAAGAAAGAAAATGTACAGCACAGGAACAGGCCCTTCGGCATTACAAGCACGTGCCGACCATGCCGCACGTCTCAACTAAAATCTTCTGCACTTCCTTGGTCCGTATCACTCTATTCCCATCATATTCATCTATTTGTCGAGATGCCCCTTAAATGTTACTATCGTCCCTGCTTCCACCAAATCCTCCGGCAGCGAGTTTCAGGCACCCACTACGCTCTGAGTAAAAAACGTGCCTCCCTAACACTCTAAACCTTGACCCTCGCACGTTAAACCTATGCCCCCTAGTAATTGACCCATCTACTCTGAATCTTCACTTTGTCCATGCCCCTCATAATTTTGTAGACCTCTATCAGGTCGCCCCTCAACATCCGTCGTTCCACTGAGAAAAAACCGAGTTTATTCAACCGCTCCTCATAGCTAATGCCCTCAATTCCAGACAGCATCCTGGTAAATCTCTTCTGCACCCTGTCTAGAACCTTCACATCGTTCTGGTAGTGTGACGACCAGAATTGAACACTATACTCCAAGTGTGGCCTAACTAAGGTTCGATACAGCTGTAACATGACGTGTCAATTCTTATGTTCAATGCCCCGGCCAATGAAGACAAGCATGCCGTATGCCTTCTTGACTTCCTTCTCCACCAGTGATGCCCCTTTTCAGTGACCTGTGGACCTGTACACTTAGATATCTCTGACTTTCAATATTATTGGGGTTCTACCATTCACTGTATATTCCCGACCTGCATGAGACCTTGCAAAATGCATTACCTCACACTTTTCCGGATTAACCTCCATCTGCCATCACTCCGCCCAAGTCTCCAAACGATCTGAATCCTGCTGTATCCTGTGACAAATCTCAACACTATCCGCATTTCCACCTACATTTGTGTCGTCTGCAAACTTACTAATCAGACCAGTTACATTTTCCTCCAAATTATTTATATATATTCTACGAGCAGCAAAGGTCCCAGCACTGATCCCAGCGGAACACCACTAGTCACAGCCCTCCAATTAGAAGAGCACCCTTCCATTGCTACTCTCTGCCTTATTTGACCTAGCCAGTTTTTTATCCACCTTGCCAGCTGACCCATGATCTCGTGTGACTTCACCTTTTGCACCAGTCTACCATGAGGGACCTTGTCAAAGGCGGTACTGAAGTCCATATAGACAACATCCACTAACCTACCTGCATCAATCATCTTCGTGACCTCTTCGAGAAACTCTATCAAGTTAGTGAGATACAACCTCCCCGTCACAAAACCATGCTGCCTCTCACTAATACGTCCATTTGTTTCTAAATGGGTGCAGATCCCGTCTCGAAGAATTCTGTCCAGTAATTCCCCTGCCACTGACGTAAGGCTCACCTGGCCTGTATATCCCTGGATTATCCTTGCTACCCTTCTTAAACAAAGGAACAACATTTGCTATTCTCCAGTCCTCCGAGAAATCAGCTGAAGAGAGTGAGGATCCAAAGATTTCGGTCAAGGCCTCAACAATTTCCTCTTCAGCATTCTGCCTCACGGGCCTTACGGTAGCATGGTGGTTAGCATCAATTCTTCACAGCTCCAGGGTCCCAGGTTCGATTCCCGGCTGGGTCACTGTCTGTGTGGAGTCTGCACGTCCTCCCCGTGTGTGTGTGGGTTTCCTCCGGGTGCTCCGGTTTCCTCCCACAGTCCAAAGATGTGCGGGTTAGGTGGATTGGCCATGCTAAATTGCCCGTAGTGTAAGGTTAATGGGGGGATTGTTGGGATACGGGTTACGTGGGTTTAAGTAGGGTGATCATTGCTCGGCACAACATCGAGGGCCGAAGGGCCTGTTCTGTGCTGTACTGTTCTATGTTCTATTCTGGGGTAGATCCCATCGGCCCTGGGGACTTATCTACTTTAATATTTTTCAAGACGCCCCCGTCTCTTGGATCTCAATGTGACCCAGGCTATCTACACACCCTTCTCCAGTCTCAACATCCACCAATTCCTTCTCTTTGGTGAATACTGATGGTAAGTATTCAATTAGTACCTCGCCCATTTCCTCTGACTCCACACATATATCCCCTGACCTGTTCTTCAGTGGGCCAACCCTTCACATATCTACACTCTTGCTATTCATGTACGTGTAAAAACTCTTGTGATTTCCCCTAACCCTATTTGCCAATGACTTTTCTGGACCTCTTCTAGCCCTCCTGACTCCTCCCTATTTCCTTATATTACACACTGGCTTCGTATGTTCCCAGTCTTTTAGGCCTTTAATTACATGATCAACAGTTTTTCACAGGAGGATTGTAAATGTATTAACATATTGGACACCTCACCAGGATCACAGCGGACTGTATAAATATTCCACATTTGCCAATGGATCCAGTTTGATGCTATGCATAGGTGGAGCATATATTTACTTCTTAAAGTTAACCAAAGCCAATGAAATAGTCACGTACCATTTGTAAGAATGCTTCTTTTTTATTTGAAAACATATTCGGAGAATGATAAATTAAATAGCAAGGAGGACTGGAAGGTGACTAATGTAACACCAGTGTTGAAGAAGGGAGGGAGGCATCAGACGGGGCATTATAGGCCGGTTTGCCTGACTTCGGTCATTGGTAAGATTTTACAGTTTGTTATTAAAGATGAGATCCCAAAGTTCTTGGAACATTGTAAAATAGGACTGTGTCAGCACGGTTTTGAGAAAGAAAGGACATGTTTGACACATCTGTTAGAGTTCTTTGAAAGCGGTAACACGGAAGGTAGACAAAGGAGAACCACTGGGCGTGATTTATTTTGATTTCCAGACGGCGTGTGACAAGGTGCTGCATCGGAAACTGTTAAATTGGTTAAGAGCTCATGGTGTTCAGGGTAAGATCCCTGCATGGATAGATGATTGGCTGACTGACAGAAGCAGAGAATTGGGATAAAGTGGTCTTTTTCAGGATGGCAGCAAGGGGCTAGTCGTGTGCCTCAAGGGTCTGTGCTGGGACCACAACGTTTTACAGTATACATTAAGGATCTGGAAGAAGGTACTGAAGGTACTGTTGCTAAGGTTGCAGATGATACAAAGATCTGTAGAGGGACAGGTAGTATTGAGGAAGCAGGTGTGCTGCAGAAGGATTTGGACAAGCTAGGAGAGTGGGCAATGTCGTTGCCAATGGAATACAATGAGGGTAATTGTGAGGTTATGCACTATGGAGGGATGCATTTACGTATAGACTATTTTCTAAATGATAAATGCTTAGGAAATCAGAAGCACAAAGGGACTTGCGAGTCCTTATTCAAGATTCTCTTCAGGTTAACATGCAGGTTCAGTTAGCAATTTAGAAGGCAAATGCAATGTCAGAATTCATATCAAGAGATCTATATTACAATACCGCAGATGCACTTCTGAGGCTGGAGAGGCTTTGGTCAGACCCCATTTGGTCTACTGGCCTTGGAAAGGGTCCACAGGAAGTTCACAAGAATGATCCCTGGAATGAAGAACTTGTCATATGAGGAACGGTTGAGGACTCTGGATCTAAACTTGATGGAATTTAGAAAGTTGAAGGGGGATGTTGAAGGATACTACGTGGCCTGGATAGAATGGTCGTGGAGAGGATATTTCCAATAGTACGAAAAACTGGAACCAGAGGACAACATCTCAGACTAAAGGGACGACCCTTTAAAACAGATATGAGGAGGAATTTCTTCAGCCAGAAGGTGGTGAATCCATGGAACTATTTGCCGGAGAAGGCTGTGGAGGCGAAATAACTGAGTGCCTTTACTTCAGAGATAGATAGGTTCTGGATTAATAAGGGGATCAGAGGTGATGGGGAGAAGGCAGGAGAACGGGCAGGAGAAAATATCAGCCATGATTGAATGGCGGACCAGTCTCGAAGGACCGAGTGGCCTAATTTTGCTATTCTGTCTTATGGTATAATGGTCTTGTCCCTCTGTGCCTGATGGTCCAATGGTCAGAAAGGAGCACTCGGCTGAATAATGTATAGGTGACTAACGAAAGCCATTGTACCCGAATCTACACTGGGAAGTCTACATTGGAATCTACACTGAGAAAAGAGAGTGATGTCGCTACGCAGAATTGAAACGTAGTAGCAGTGGGTAACTCAATAGTTCGATGGACAATATGGTTTGCAGCCAAGTTCCCGATTCCCATATGGTGCTTTGTGTAACAGTGAGGATTTGAACAAACGAATGTGATATCAAATAGTTAGTTAGAATATTAGTTAGAATAATATAGATGTGAGCCAGTCTGATAGTAGTTAGTCCACAAACAAAGGACAATGGGATTCAGAAAGCATGGCCAGGCGGCAGGGGTGCCTGGTGGAGGATGGGGAAAAGGATGCTGGGTAACAAGATGCCCAGGGTTGAGGGATGCGAAGTGAGCCAATCATGATATATGGCCATGTCAGGAGGTGTATAGGATGACCTATGGGAATCTTGTATGTGAAAATTGATGCCATTTGAATGATATTTGCTTAGATTTCTTTGTCTTCTATTTCACTCGGTTCTGGGGCTTCAGAAGACCCCTGTGTGTTCTAAATCTCTGTGGAGCGGGTCAGCCTTGCAAGTTGGTTAAAAATAAATAAAACTATACCTACAAATCCATTTGGAGTTTTATTGAGGCCAAACTGACGAGTAAAGAACTCAATATTGTCATCAGGTGCCGAAAACCCGGAGTTTCTCCAGACGGTCACCGACCAGCTGCGAAATCAGAATTAGACTGATGTTGGACAAGGAAAGTGGAAATGGGCCCATAATGTGAGTAGCTGGGAAATGACCACATTGATTTTCCCCTTTCCTCATGGTCTGATTGGTCTGGTCACTCGCGGTTGGTACGGAAAGATCGTCTCACCGAAATCAAAGGTCAGTCTGGGGATTAGAACATTTTAAAAAATCAGTCGATGTAGGTGCGACTGAGGGTTGAAAAAGTCTGATGGGATATCATAATAGTGATAGTTCAGTTAAGGGTTGATTGCGGAATTGATGGGATGTCGGAAGGACAGTTCCATAAAGTGTTGATTGCGGATTTGATGGGATGTTGGAAAGACAGTTCGGTTAAGGGTTGATTGCAGAATTGATGGGATGTTGGAATGACAGTTCGGTTAAGGGTTGATTGCAGAATTGATGGGATGTTGGAAAGACAGTTCGGTTAAGGGTTGATTGCGGAATTGATGGGATGTCGGAAGGACAGTTCGGTTAAGGGTTGATTAAGGAATTGATGGGATGTTGGAAAGACAGTTCGGTTAAGGGTTGATTGTGGAATTGATGGGATGTTGGAAAGACAGTTCGGTTAAGGGTTGATTGCGGAATTGATGCGATGTTGGAAAGACAGTTCGGTTAAGGGTTGATTGCGGAATTGATGGGATGTTGGAAGCTCAGTTCGGTTAAGGGTTGATTGTGGAATTGATGGGATGTCGGAAGGACAGTTCGGTTAAGGGTTGATTGCGGAATTGATGGGATGTTGGAAGCTCAGTTCGGTTAAGGGTTGATTGTGGAATTGATGGGATGTTGGAAGCTCAGTTCGGTTAAGGGTTGATTGTGGAATTGATGGCATGTTGGAAAGACAGTTCGGTTAAGGGTTGATTGCGGAATTGATGGGATGTTGGAAAGACAGTTCGGTTAAGGGTTGATTGTGGAATTGATGGCATGTTGGAAAGACAGTTCGGTTAAGGGTTGATTGCGGAATTGATGGGATGTTGGAAAGACAGTTCGGTTAAGGGTTGATTGCGGAATTGATGGGATGTTGAAAAGACAGTTCAGTTCCACGTGTGGTTTTGGAAACTATAGTTGATTAAGCTAAAATTGTATCCTTGAACTTTAGTGGCGAAAAACGCTGTCTTGAGGACTAGTTCTAGATTATGGGCAATTGCTTGGATAACACGAGTGATCCAAACAGTTCATTGCAAAGGTTATGTGATATTTATCCAGATAAAGCGAGAGATTTTAGAAAAAATGTCAGCAACTTTAAGGATGAAATTTGGTGAAGAATGGCCACTAAGGGGCAGTGAAGTTATGGAGATCATTTAAAAGGTTCAGGGGAAAATATGGCAGAAACCCCAAAGTATACGGGCCAAAGTTTGATTGGATTATGGAGACAATATTGTCAAGAGGAGAGCAATAAGGTCATGTTCGCAAGTTGGCAAGAAAATGCCCTTAAAATGGAGATTCCAATTAGCGTTGGGGGGAACCAGAAAACTCTGGAGATCTTGAAAAAGGAGTGTGCATTCAAAAAATGCGAAAGTAAAGAGAGGGAGGCACCTAACAGAGCAGACTCGAGTAAAGAAAATGGGCTACGTAGTTCAATGGTTGGCCTTGCATTGACCGAGGCAGATGGTGACCTAGAGAATTGGACCATGTCGGGTAGAATCCGACTGCGCCAGCGGCATTGTCTGAACTAATCCCAGAACGACCAGCGTATCACAATTTATAGCCAGTCACTGCTTCCCAGATTCAAGACATGCCAGCCTCTCCAGTCCCTTTGGTTGATAGTTTGGGTCGTATTTCTGCACCTTCGCCGTTGTTTGGAGAAGGGGAGCTCTGTTCCACAAGCCCAATTTGCTCTAGGAACCGATCTCGGACAATGAGCGAGGGGCCTGATCCTATCAAGAAACAATTACGCATACCACTTCGATCCCTTAAGGCCGATATGGTAGGACAGAAAAGTATGAGAACAAAGAAAGAGGACGGGAATGGTTCTGAGGAGCCGGAGCTCCCCCATCCGAAGGGAAGGACGTCAAAGTCTTTGAAGAGCCAGAGGAATCCGCTAAACCGCCCCCTAGTGAGGCTCCGAGACAGTTGCCGATTAGGAAAATACTCAACCGTGATGATGCCACAGCAGCAGCCCAGCCCACGATAGACGTTTATCTCCCATGGAGACCCAGTGAGATGATGGCTATTCTGGCTGCAATCCCAAGCAGAAATAAATCTCCTGCTGCTTTCTTGGACTATCTGATAACTACCATCTTAGTTTATCAAGCTGGTTCTAGGGACCTCTGGGCCCTAGTCCAGCAGGGTTTATCCCTAGCAGAGTACCACAGTCACCTCAACCACTTGAATTATGCTAGCCACGCTGCACTTCAGGAAGTCCATGCATTGGACGATGATCGGCGGGCACAAATCCTGATTGCGTTGAATGCCACATTTCAAAAGCCCATAAACATCTCTGCTATCTTAGACCTCAAAACTAAAAAGACTGAGGAGCCAGAGAAATTTCTGAAACGCTTTAATTAAATCTACCGTGGTCAGTCAGGCGACTTGCTGTACCAAAATGATCAGAATTCCCCTCAATATTGTGCTATGTTAATGCATTTCCTGCCACCTTCTGTGGCTACTGCCGTGAAATAGATAGATAGAGAAATAGGTCTCATATATTATTGGTTCCCATTGGTTGACCCCGGCTTTATACTCCAGCAGTCTTATCCTGTCCACCACAATCAAATCACTTCTCAGATTTGTGTAACTTGTCTTCTCCCACTGTAAAACTTATAATCCTGACTTTTCCTTTACCACAATAATACCAAATAGATCCGAATAATGGATGCCCAATGTCGCTTGAACAATTGACTCAGCATGAGTTCCGAAGGATAAATCCAGAACTGTGTCTCCTGTAGTTGGTCTTGAAAGACTAATAAAGCACCTTTCACGGCAAGCGGGAGTGGCAACGCACTTTCCCCTCAACAAAGGATATTTGAATTATTGTCATGTAGGAACTAAGTGTGTGTGTGTGTGGGGGGGGGGGGGGGGGGGGTGGAGGGCGCGTGGCAGACCTGGGAATGAATTAGGGACCCCGTGATGTGCAATCACATTCTCTACAACTGAGTTATACCGCAAATGATGTCAACATTTTTAAGGAGAGAATCTATCTCCACTTGGAGAGACAAGGATTGATCAGTAATAGTCGGCATGGCTTTGTCAGAAGGAAGTCATGCCTAATAAATGTGATTGTTTTTTTAGCACGTGACTCTGTGTGCAGGTGAGGGTAATGCAGTGGATGTAGTATTTTGGATTTCAGCAATGTATTTGACAAGGTCACACAAGGGCGACTTATAAATAATTTAAGTGCACGTGGGATAAGATGAACTTGAAAGGTTGGATTCAAAGCTGGCTGAGCTGTAGGAAGCAGAGGGCTATGACAGACGATGGTTTAGTGCCTAGAATAAAGTGTTCAGTGGCGTACCAAAGGTGCTGTGCTGTGTCCCCTAATATTCGGCATTTTTGTAAATTACTGAGATGATTATGTGGGGCGGAGGGGGGGGGAGGGCTGGGAGTAGTATCATTAAGTTTGCCGTTGACACAAAGATAGGCCGTATGGTTGACAGTGAGGCTGATAAATCTGCGTTACAAGAAGATATAGACTGGATGGGAAAATGGACAGAAAGGTGGCAGATGGGATTTAATCCTGAAAAGTATTATGTGTTACATATTGGAAGGTGCAATTTGACAAGGGGTTGGGCGGGCATTGGGGTTGGACTTGGCCCATTGACCACTGTTCGCTGGCGAGAACGGGCCCGGTTCTCTGCGCCTATTCCTCCCAGCCGGTGTTGGGTGGGATAGTGTGCTGGAATGGCCAGCTCCCACGTAGGCATTACCCATGTAACAGTGGACAGGAGTCAGACAATCTGGAACAGTAGAACTCATCAAAGAGCGGGTTTGTCGTCATCCTCCTTCCCACGGACCAGACCAAAGTAGCTGCCATCCCAGGGATTGCACCCGTTTAGTGAGGCCATTAGCGAATATAGAAGGGGTTGTGGGGAGGGGAATAAAGGGTGTTCATGGATGGGAGTGGCCGGCTCGGGGGGGAGTTGGATGTGGGGGAGGGATCTCATTGCCACTGCCCAGGCTACCTACCGGCCAAGGCGCACAAATTGTGCAGCCTCCTGAGACTGCCTGGGTTCCTCTTCGCCCTCCCCCGTAAACTCCTCCTCAGACGAGGGATGTCGTTTCTCCTCATCTGGTCAGTCACCCCTCTGCTGTGCAATATTGTGGAGGATGCAGCAGGCCTCTATTCTACAGGTAAACCTAGCGCTATACAGGAAGGCCCCTCCAGAGCGGACGAGCCACCTGAACTGCATCTTCAGGATACCGAAGCACCGCTCGATCACGCTGCGTGTGCATCATTGTAGCGGTTCTCCGCATCAGGCAGTGGCCTGCCGATAGGTATCATCAGCCGCGACTGCTTTGGGGAACCCCAGTCACTCAAGAGCCAAACCCTCAGCCAGGAATGTGCCTTGAATAGGCCGGGAATTGCGAGTGTGACGGGATGTCGTGCACTCTGCGGGGTACGGGGTGC
Source organism: Scyliorhinus canicula (assembly GCF_902713615.1). Taxonomy (NCBI): domain Eukaryota; kingdom Metazoa; phylum Chordata; class Chondrichthyes; order Carcharhiniformes; family Scyliorhinidae; genus Scyliorhinus; species Scyliorhinus canicula. The sequence goes on along the minus strand of NW_024055611.1, from coordinate 45,697 downwards.
AGATGTCCATGATGCGCATCTCATGGTGACACACCCGCTGCACGTTCATTTAGTGGAATCCCTGTGGATTTGTGAAGACCGGCCTGTCATGGGCCAGTGCTCGTTGGGGTACATGTAATCCGTTGATCATCCCGTGGGCCTAAGGCAGCGAACCGCACTGCCCGGGCATTATGCTCGGCCTGTTGCTCAGTGAATCTGATGTTGTTTGCCAACCGGTCAATGAGAGCCCCCGTGACGGAGCGGATGCACCTGTATACCGAAGCCTGTGAGAACACGAACAGAGCCCCGCTCGGCAGCTGGAAGGAACTGTCAAAATCAAAGATCAGGACAACCACCACTCATTGATGGCCACCGGGATTAGAATTAGAATTTAGAACAGTACAGCACAGAACAGGCCCTTCGGCCATCGTTGTTTTGCCGAGCAACGATCACCCTACTCAAGCCCACGTATACCCAACAACCCCCATTAACCTTTTTTTTAAGACACTACGGGCAATTTAGCCTCGCCAATCCACCTAACCCGCACATCTTTGGACTGTGGGAGGAAACCGGAGCACCCGGAGGGAAACCCACGCACACACGGGGAGGATGTGCAGACTCCGCACAGACAGTGACCCAGCCGGGAATCGAACCTGGGACCCTGGAGCTGTGAAGCATTTATGCTAACCACCATGCTACCGTTCTGCATTGGGTGTCCTCCCCCAAAATTTCCCCCTACCAGTAGCGGATTCATTTGACAGATATGTCCCACCAAGCACCTCCTCGGCAGTAGTCTCCACAGGATGCCCTTCCGGCATGTCCTCCAATGGCAGGCGCTGCCGGTGCACATGAAGCACCATGTGGTTCCTCCTTCACACCTACACCTCGGCCTGTTGGCCGCCGGCTCTCCACCTCACTCGCTGGCTCCAGTTTGCTCTGCGGTTTCCTCCTGTTCCGCAAGATCTCTCTTGAACAGCTCCAACTCATCCCGACTTAGTACATCTCCCAAGGCCGGGGCGGTGAGGATGGTCACCATGCCAACTTGGATTTTCAAGTCCACTGTCTGCAGAACGTGAAAGGCAGAGATGTTAACACGGTCCGTACACCCAGCCCAACCAGGTCCACCGGGCTACACGGTGACCCGGCCGCCGAACGCCCCCTCCCAATCCCCATGTACCCGGCTGTTCTTACTGGCGCCCGACACTCCGCACCCCTGGTTCTGCTGGTGCTGTGTGTCCGTGGGAGCCTCGGACCCCGGCCCATCCCTGCTGATAGGTGTACTTTTGGCTGGCACTACACATGCAAATGTGACATTCCGCTGCTCCCGTCTGGCGCCCTCGTTTATGGTAAATGTGGGCATTGTACTCGAGTGCGCCGTCTGTTGCATCACCTGTGGATGACCGCCGGTTGCAGGGAAGAGGCTGGCAGGTTGGGTGCTGGGTGGAATGTACTGTGCCGGAATGCATCGCCCCACCACAGCCAGGCCTGCCAGTTCCTCCAAGTTAGCTCTGCCTGTGGCACCCAGGCAGCCATGCCTTTGCATCCACCCGTTCCGTATGGCCTGCCTGCTCTGCCAGTAACACTTAGCCCAGCCAGTCCTTGCTGTTCATCTCACAGTCAGTAATGCCAGTGCCCCCACAACCAGCCCTGCATGTGCACCCCTGCCGACCCAACTGTTCCACTACCTCTCCCCCAGACAGCCCTGCAAGTGCCTCACCTGTCAATGTCCCTTTTCCAGTACTCACAGTCAGCTCTGCCAGTGCTTAACCTGCTATCCCTGCCAGTGTTCCCATCCCCAGCCAACTATACCACTGCCTGTCCCCACCGCCAGCCCTATCAGTGCCTATCCACCCAGCTCTAACAGTTTGTGGGCCTCACGGTAGCATGGTGGTTAGCATCAATGCTTCACAGCTCCAGGGTCCCAGGTTCGATTACCGGCTGGGTCGCTGTCTGTGTGGAGTCTGCACGTCCTCCCCGTGTGTGCGTGGGTTTCCTCCGGGTGCTCCGGTTTCCTCCCACAGTCCAAAGATGTGCGGGTAAGGTGGATTGGCCATGCTAAATTGCCCGTAGTGCAAGGTTAATGGGGGGATTGTTGGGTTACGGGTATACGGGTTACGTGGGTTTAAGTAGGGTGATTATTGCTCGGCACATCGAGGGCCGAAGGGCCTGTTCTGTGCTGTACTGTTCTAAAAAAAAACGCCCACTCCCCAGGCCAAGTCTGCCGCTGCCCCACCCCACAGCCAGCACTGCCAGTGCCCCCTCAAACCTCACCCAGCTAATTAATTCCAGCGAGCCCTACCCATCTCCCAGCTGCACTGCCAATGCACATCCAGCTGTGCCAGTGCCCACCGCCGAACAAATTCTGCCGCTGCCCTTCCCCACAGTCAGCCTTGCCCGTGCGCCCCAACCAACACTGAACTATAGAACCATATAATTTACAGTGCAGAACAAGGAATTCGGCCCATCGAGCCTGCATTGGCCATTGGAAAGAACACCGTATGTAATCTCACAACTCCACCATATGCCCATCTATCCTTTATGGACATGACGGCAATTTAGCATGGCCAATCCACCTAACCTGCACCTCTTTTGACAGTGGGAGGAAATCGGAGCACCCGGAGGAAACCCATGTAGATACGGTTGAGAACGTGCAGGACACAGACAGTGACCCAATCCGGGAACCAAACCTGGGACCCTGGAGCTGTGAAGTGACAATGCTACCTATGGTGCTACCGTACTGAATGTGACGACTCTGCCAGATCTGACAGTTGCAGCCAGCCAGCTAGACCTGCCACTGTCGCCGCACCAACGCTGCCAGTGCCCCCTCCCAGCCAGTGGTATTACCGTCAGGCGCTAGTTATACCACTGCTGGTCCCACCCACTGTCACTCTGAAATTGGAGTCTCCGATTGCGCTTTGGAAGCTGTTCAACTGAATACGGAGTCTCTGATTGGCTGAGGGGACATTCCACCTGCGACTGGAGTTCTTTGTTGTCTCAAGGGTTGTCAGTCAGTTTTATTTATGCATTAATTTATTAATTGATGTAACCGGATACTTCACCGCGATCTTTATCTGCTCCCTGAACCTGGACTGTGTCACCACATAAATAAATGTGTTTGTGCAGCAATTTAAATCCCGCAGCATAAATCCGACTTGTTGTAAAGTATATTGAGGAATGGTGAGGTAATATAATCCTCTCACATCAATATAGAAAAAAACAATAACAGACACGGTCCAGAGGAGAATGAAAGTTCCGGAGATGCTGAAGAGTAAAATCATTGACTTCCTTCTGCTCTCCATCTCTGGGTCTGTGCGATTGGCTCCCTGACTCTGAGCCCTCAATGCCTTCCGGACCCGACTGCTGAGTAAAATGTGTCTGACTGTCAGAGCGTTGATCAGCAGGATTGAGAAGAATGGGATAAGTGGGGTTAAAACCTGAGAAAACCAGTTATAACCTACCCACCTAGGGTCAGTGAGAAAGTTTGCCTTTGTATCACAGAACCACTGGACATTGTCGATTATCGCTCCAGCTTCATATATAAAGTACCGCGGGATGTTTTTTACACAAATCAGGACGCCGCTTGTTGACAGAACCACAGCCGCAGTTTTCCCGGTGCAATATTTAGTTTTCAATGTCAGGCAGCGAATGGCCACAAATCGATCAAAGGAGAAAGTGAGGGTGAACCAGACAGAACAGTCCGCGGCTGCCGTCATCAGGACAAGTTTAACACTACACACAGGGGTGAGGTCTAGGATATTCAAAGGGAAATAATAAAGATTGATCCTGTTCAGTAAAGGTTTAGCGATAATAAACATCAGATCCGCCGTTGCCATGGCCACCAGATAGCGAGTGGTGCAGGTAGAAAGGCCACACTTCCCCCGACATAGAATCACGATTCCCAGTAAATTAACTGTCAGAGATAGAGAAGAGAGAAGATCATGGAAACTACTGATCGAACATTCTCCGTGACTGAAGCAAGACAAAATTTCAGCATCAATAAATTGGGCAGTGGTGGGTGGCAGTGATGGTAGAACATAGAACATAGAACAGTACAGCACAGAACAGGCCCTTCGATACTTGATGTTGTGCCGAGCATTACCCGCAACAAAGATCAAGCTATCCCGCCCCCTGTTATTCTGGTGTGCTCCATGTGCCTATCCAATAACCGCCTGAAAGTTCCTAAAGTGTCCGATTCCACTATCACAGCAGGCAGTCCATTGCACACACTAACCATACTCTGGGTAAAGAACCTATCTCGGACATCCCTCCAATATCTCCCCACTGAATCGTGTAGTTATGCTCCCTTATAACAGCTACATCCACCCGAGGGAATAGACTCTGAACGTCCACTCTAACTATCCCCCTCATCATCTTATAAACGCTTATTAAGTCGCCTCTCATCTTCCTCCGCTCCGAAGAGAAAAGCCCTTGCTCCGTCAACCATTCCTCATAAGACCTATCCTGCAAACCAGGCAGCATCCTGGTAAATCTCCTTTGTACCCTTTCCAATGCTTCCAAATCCTTCCTACAGTGAGGTGACCAGAACTGCACACAGTACTCCAAATGTGGTCTCACCAGTGTCATGCACAGTTGCAGCATAACCCCGCGGCTCTCAATCTCAATCCCCCTGTTAATGCTGGGTCTCCTCCACGGCTCTATCCACTTGAGTGGCAACCATCAAAGACCTGTGGACATGAACCCCAAGATCTCTCTGCCGTTGACCCTGTAATCCGCATTCAATTTTTTCCACAAAAATGAATCACCTCGCACTTATCAGGATTAAACTCTATCTGCCATTTTTCTACATCCTATCAATGTTTCTTTGCAGCCTACTAAGCCCTCCACCTCATTTAATCTTGGTGTCCTCAACAAATTTACCGACCCACCCCAGCCCCCTCCTCCAAGTCATTGATAAAAATCAGAAATAGCAGAGGACACAGCACTAATTCCCGTGGTACACTGCTGGTAACTTATCTCCAGTGTGAACATTTTCCATCCACCACGACCCTCTGTCTTCTATGTTGTAACCAGTTACTTATTCAATTGGCCAAATTTCCCCATATCCCACACCTCCTTACTTTCTTCATGAGCCGACCATGGGGAAACTTATCAAATGTCTAACTAAAATCCATATATGCGACATCAACTGCTCTACCGTCATCTACACACTTAGTTACCTCCTCGAAGAGCTCACTCAAATTTGTGAGGCAAGACGTACCCTTCACGAATCCGTGTTGACTATCCAGGATTAAGATGCATCTTTCCAAATGGTCAAAAATCCTGTCCTTCAGGAGCTTTTCCATTAACTAACCGACCACCGAAGTAAGACTAACTAATTACCAGGGTCATTCCTATTCCCTTTCGTTAATAAGGGAACAACATTCGCCACTCTCCAGTCCTCTGGCACTATCCCCGTGGACACTGAGGACCCAAAGATCAAAGCCAAGGGCTCTGCAATCTCATCCCTTGCCCCCCAAAGAATCATTGGATATATAAAATCAGGCCCTGGGGAATTGTCGACTCTAAGGTTTTTCAAAATTTCTAATACATCCCTTCTCAGAACATCTACCTCCTCCAGCCTACCCACTTGTATCACACTCTCATCCTCAAAAACATGGCCGCTCTCCTTAGTGAACACTGAAGAAAAGTATTCATTCAACACCTCTCCTATTTCTTCTGACTCCGTGCACAGGTTCCCACTACTTTCCTTGACCGGCCCTAACCTCACCCTGGCCATTCTTTTATTTCACACATAAGAGTAAAAAGCCTTTGGGTTTTCCTTTATCCGACCCGCCAATGACTTCTCATGCCACCACATACATCTCCTAAGCCCTTTTTGTTAGGTCATTCCTTGCCACCATGTAAACCTCAAGCGACCCAATGGAACTGTGTTTTCTCATCCTTACATATGCTTCCTTTTTCCCCTTGACAAGACATTCACCGTCTTTGGGGCCTCACGGTAGCATGGTGGTTAGCATCAATGCTTCACAGCTCCAGGGTCCCAGGTTCGATTCCCGGCTGGGTCACTGTCTGTGTGGAGTCTGCACGTCCTCCCCGTGTGTGCGTGGGTTTCCTCCAGGTGCTCCGGTTTCCTCCCGCAGTCCAAAGATGTGCGGGTTAGGTGGATTGGCCATGCTAAATTGCCCGTAGTGTAAGGTTAATGGGGGGATTGTTGGGTTACGGGTATGCGGGTTACGTGGGTTTAAGTGGGGTGATCATGGCTCGGCACAACATTGAGAGCCGAAGGGCCTGTTCTGTGCTGTACTGTTCTATGTTCTATGTTTAGTGAACCATGGTTCCCACACACGGCCTTTTCCTCCCTGTCTGACTTGGACATACCTATCAAGGACATGCAGTATTTTTCCTTGAACAAGCTCCACTTTTGATTTGTGCCTTTCCCTGACAGTTTCTTTTCCCAACTTATGGTCCCGAATACTTGCCTAACCGCATCATAATTACCGCTGCCCCGATTACAAACTTTGTCCTGCCGTATGGTCACATCCCTCTACATTGCAATAGTGAAAGACACCGAATTGTGGTCACTCTCTCCAAAGGCCTCTCCTACAATCAAATCTAACACTTGTCCCGGTTCATTACCCAGTACCAGACCAATGTGGCCCCCCTCTTATCGGCCTATTCACATATTGTGTCAGGAAACCCTCGTGCACACAATGTACAGAAACTGCTACATCCAAACTGTTCGCCCTATAGAGGTTCAAATCAATATTTGAAAAGTTAAAGTCACCCATGAAAACTACCCTGGGACATCCACACCTATCCATAATCTGTTTTGCGATTTCTTCCTTCATATCTCTATTACTATTTGGGGGTCTGTAGAAAACTCCTAACAACGTGACAGCTCCTTTCATATTTCTAACTTCGATCCATTTTCTCTCAGTAGGCAGATCCCCTTCGAACTGCCTTTCTGCAGCCGTGAAACTATCCTTGATTAATAATGATGTGGATTAATAATGCTACTTCTCTTTTACCACATTCCCTACTCTTACTGAAGCATCTCCCCCTGTTTTCCAAAAACCATTCCTGTCCCTGTTCTGACCATGTATCCGTGATGGCCACAGCATGGTAGTCACAAGGACCGATCCACGTTCCAAGGTCTCATCCGTTATTCCGGATGCTCTTTGCATTGAAGTAGACGCACTTCAGCCCACCTTTCTATCTGCTGGTACACTGCTGCGATCTTGATACCCTCCTCATTACCTCAATACTGTCAACACTGGATTCGGGACTACAGCTCGTTGTCCCACCCCCCTGCCAAAGCAGAGGAGTGGGCACAGGAATTAGCATTGCAGAGAGGGAAGCCGCAAATGTAAGCCCAGTTTTAAAGACGTGGGAAGGGGAAATGTGCCAATTGCAGCCGTGTCAGTTTGATGGCAGTGGTAGAAAAATGTTCATAATTCAGTTACATTTGGGAAAGGTTACATTTCTCATTTATCCTGATTTACAGGATTAACTCAGAATGGCCAAGTTTCCCAAACCGGATACAAACACACCAGAGATTGCCATCCCTCCTCGCTCTGAATTATTGGACAACATACCGAATTAAACCATACCCTGATCTGGATTCCTGATTCAGTTGCACTCCATGCCTGGATTACTGGAAATCACCACCATCAATGGAAAAAATAAAATATGCACAGAATCTCCTAGTTCATAATCATGGGATGAATAGCGCCTGCCCAGTCTCCAGAACATTCACAGGGCACACGGTCCCAAGGTTCAGCCATTTGTAATATACCCTCTTCCAGAAATACTCTATTATCATGTTCAAAAGATCCACAGATCATATTATTCCAAGGCATATATTCTCTACCGGGTTGGAAACAATCCCTGACAAGCTTTACTCAGTAATGTTCCCTCTTCGGCATTGGGCATCCCCCCAGGGTTCACTTGCCATGTCTCCAGATTTGGACCCATTGCATTTGATTAACAAAATAGGATATTCCCAAAAAAGGAGTGAAGATGTAGGAGAAAGTTCCCAGTCCAAAGTTGTTGAACGTAAATTTGAGTCCTGATGGCTCTGATGTGCATAATTGGAAGGTGACATGCTGCTCCTCCAGCTTGCGTTGGTCTTCACTGGATCTTTACAGCCGGCCACGGACAGACACGTGGGCATGAGAGTGATGTGTTGAGTTAAATAGACACTCAAAAAGAAGTCATGCTTGTGGACTGATTGAAGGTGTCGCGCAAAGTGCTCGCCGGGTCTTTGTTTAGTCATCCCAGTATAGAGGAGACGGTATTGGGAGCAGCGAATACTGTCGACCAAATTGTAGGAAGCACAAGTGAAATACTGCTTCACCAGAAAGGAGAGATTGCTGCGTACAATCATGAAAAGGGAGTAGGTAAAGGGGCAGTTGTTGTATCGTTATCCGATGATCACACAGTTTATTTGAAAGTAATGAGACAAGTTAAAGGAGAAATTATTGAGACAGAAAACAATTTCAGAAATGCAGTGGAAATCGGGATTGTCGGCACCTCCAATCAAGGAAGAAGCCGAGAGTCTCAGACTCTCCTGTTGGGGAACAGAGGTGTCGAGGGCCTGATTATCAATAGTTAAGGTTAGGCGGTTATGGCCAGGGAAATCGACCTTTGTTTGTATTACATACAGTATCAGAGGAATCAGGAATGTTGGCGCGGAGGGACAGCACAGGGGAGAGAGGATGGAATCAAGATAGGAAGAAATGAGTTTCGTGTGGCTGGAACAGGCTGAAATAATGGGTCAATTCTGGGACATTGCTGTTTGTGGATTTTGGGAAGGAGTTAGAAGCGGGAGGTTGAAGCAGAGAATGTGGGGCTGCGGGACTATGATGTCGAAGGCTGTGAATGGAAGATATCCAAAGCCAATTGTCAGTGAATGTCCTGGAAACACTATCATGATGTTTGATGGTGGTGCCCTGGTAGAGGGGGAAGTAGCAGGATGGGCCGTAGAGTTGGCGTTTGGCCTCCATGAGGAAGAGATCAGTACACCAGACAATAATGGCACCACCCGTGTGATCAGCCGAAATCAGAAGGTCACCGTTGGATATTAGAGATATTGGAGCAAGTTCAGAGGGACACAGGAGAGTGGGTGGAATGGACAGGCAAATTGAGACGGTCGATGTGTCCTGACAGATCCCGACAAAAATATCAAGACCAGATAGGAGGCCAGAGGGTGGGGTTCAGAAAGGGAGAAATTACTGGAGTGGGATGGATTTCAACCACAAATAGTTATACAATTGTCAGTGAGAAACAGAAGACACACTATATCTATTCATAGATCATCATCGGAATACCGAAGATTTGAAAGGCAGCATGCGGTTTCTCTTATTGTTGAATTTAAAACAGAAAATAAAATATTTCCAGAAAACAATCTCCCAATCACAACCGGGAACATAGAATTTAAATCATGAGGGCAAAAAAATCTAATAACACAGAGCAAAATAAATAGTCGGTATATATTTCCGGCGGGATAGAGGATGATGAAAATGGCGTGGAGGAGTTGCTCTACTGTTTAGGGAGAAAATCACAGCTAGACTGCGGGAGGACATCTCAGGCGGCAGAGAGACAGTATGCGTAGAGTTCAGGAATAGGAAGGTGCAGTCTTAATGGTGCGGGTTTACTGCAGGCATCCCGAAGGCCAGCGGGAGACAGGGAAGTAGATAGGTAGGCAGATCTTGGAAAGGTGTAAAAGCAACAGGGGTGTTGTGGTGTGTCGTTTTAACTTCCATCATATCGACTGGGACTCAAATAGTGCTATGGGCTTCGGTGGGGCAAAGGTTGTAATAAACATCCAGGATGTCTTCTTGAAACAATTTGCAGGTAGTGCAAATAGGGTAAGTGCGTACTGGACCTGGTATTGGGAAATGAGCCCGGACAGGTGGTAGAAGTATCAGTGAGGGAGCATTTCAGGAACAGAGACCACAATTCACTGAACTTTCAGGTGCTGGTGGACAAGGATAAGACTGGTCATCGGGTGAGTCCTTAATTGGGGCAAAGCTAACTATAACAAATTCTGACTGGAACTGGAGAATCTGTATTGGGGCGGTTGTTTGAAGGTAAATCAACACCTGACATGTGGCAGGTTTTCAAATGTCAGCCGATAGGAATTGAGGTCCAGCAAGTTCCTCTGAGGAAGAAGGATATATATGGCCAGTTTCAGGAACATTGGTTAACGAGCGATATTGTGAGCTGTCCAAAAGAAAAAGGAAGCATTTGTGTGAATTAGAAGGCTGGGAAGAGACAACGCCCGTGAGAAACATAAGAAAACTGGAAGGTACTGAAGCAAGGAGCCAGGGGGGCAAAGAGGGGTCACGAAAAGTAATTGACAAACACTTTTAAGGAAAAAAAGGTTTTTTACAATTCTATTAAAAGCAAGAGGGTAGCCATGGAATGGATTGGCCCACTCAAGGACAGAGGAGGGCATATATACGTAGAGCCAGAGGAAATGGACGAGGTATGAAATGAGTACTTGCATCTGTATTCACCAATGAGAAGGACTTGGTGGATGTTGAGTCTGAAGAAGGGGGTGTAGATAGTATGAGTCACATTGAGATCAAAAAAGAGGCGATGTTGGACGTCTTGAAAAAGCTTAAGGGAGCTAAGTCTCTAGGGCCTGATGGGATCGACCCCAGATTACTGACGGAGGCAAGAGAGGAATTTGCTGGGGTTAAACAGAAATCTTTGTACCCTCACTAGCTACATAGGAGGTCCTAGAGGTTTGGGGAATAGCCAACGTTGGTCATTTGCTTAGGGCGGTAGTAACAGATTTACAGACTGTTAAGCTTTACGTCAGTGGGAGGGACACTATTGGAGAGAATTCTTCGACAGGAATAATTTCCATTTGGAAGTGCGTGGATTACAGAGAGGCAACATGGATTTGTGAAGGGGAGCCACGTCTCACTAATTTGATCGAGTCTGTCGTGGAAGTAACGAAGGTCATCGATTAAGACTTGATACTGTCTACATGGACGATAGTAAGGACTTGGACAAGGTCCGTCAAGGCAGACTGGTACCAAAGTTGAAGGCATACGGGATCAGAATTGAGCTGGTAAGATGGATACAGAACTGGCTCGGTCATAGAAGACACAGAAGGGTGCTTTTATGAATGGGGGGTGTGACTAGTGGTGTTTCGCAGTGATCAGTACTGACAACTTTAGTGTTTGTAGTATGTATAAATTATTTGGAGAAAAATGCAACTGATATGATTAGTAAGTTTGCGGATGACACAAAGGTTCGTGGAATTGTGGATAGCGATGAGGACTTTCAAAGCATGCAGCAGAATATAATTCACTTAGAGACTTGGGCGGAGAGATGGCAGTTTGATTTTAATCCGGATAAACGTGAGGGAATGCTTTCTGGAAGATCTAATACCGGGGGGTAATAGACAGTGAATAGTAGAAAGCTTGAGTATTGATAGGCAGATGTTCATGTACACAGGTCATTGAAAGTAGCAACGCAGGTGGAGAAGGTAGTCAATAAGGCATATGGCAGGCTTGTCTTCATCGGCTGCAGCATTGAGTATAAAATTGGCAAGACGTGCTGCAGATGTATAGAACCGTAGTTAGACCACACTTCGAGTGTTTCACTCTGGTCACAGAACTACCAGAAGGATCTGGAGGCTATGGAGAGGGTGCAGAGGAGGTTTTCTAGGCTGTTACCTGTTATGGAGAGCATTATCTATGAGGAGAGGTTCGAGAAACTTGATTTGTTCTTACCTGAACGACCGAGGTTGAGGGGCGACCTGATAGAAGTCTACAAGATTATGAGGGGCATGGATAGAGTGGATAGACAGAAAATGTTCTCCCCGGTAAGAAGAGTCAATTAAGAGGAGACAAATATTTAATGTACAAGGGACAAAGTTCAGAGAGATGTGCAACGGAAGTTTTTTTTTGGAAGGTATTGGGTGTTTGGAACACGTTGCCGGAGGAGGTTATAGAGCAGTTGCGATAGTGACGTTAAAGGGGCATTTTGATTAATACGTGGATGGGCTGGGAGATATGGAGGTATGGTACACGGAAGTGTAGAAGGTTTTAGGTTAGCCGGGCAGCATGTTTAGCGCAGGCTTGGAGGGCCGAAAGGCCTGTTCCTAAGTTGTACTTTTCATTCTCCTCTTTGGTCTATTCCAAAGTCAATATCATTCCTGACAGATTTGATTGAATTATTTCAAAAACTACCATAAATGATAGATTTGATTCGTGCGAAAGATGCCAAACTGATTTTTCAAATGCTGTCAGTAAGATCCGACATAACAGACTCATGTGTAATGTCAGAGCAAGTGGAGTTAGGGGACAGTACAGAAGAATGCACAGAAAGCTGGAGAAACACACAGAAAACAGAGAGAGAAGTTAAAGGGAATTAATGTGATTGGTGGAAGGTGGGAAGCGGTGTTCCACAAGGATCAGCACTGGGATCTTTCTCCTCCACCATTTACATCAACAATATGCAATCGGGAAGCAGAATGATAATTACAGAGCTTACAGGCGAACCAACATGCAGATTGACAGTGAATACTTAGGAAGAATGCAATTAAATACAGTCACATATTCATCAATTATAAACTTGCAAAGTGAATATTGCAATGGGATATTAATTTCGACAGCTCAATGTCCGCTGCTGCATTTTGATCAGAATAAAATGTCCCCCAACCACTCCTTGGAAGGCAAGTGTCAGAATGGACTGCAGCGGTTTATGGGTTCAGCTGAAGAGATTCACAAATCCTTGGAAGCAGTAACACAATTTAATCACATCCATAACTTTTGAACAAACATTGGAGATCATTTCAAGATTAATAGAGTTGAGAAAAACCAACACAAAACCCATTTGAATACTGGGCTGTGAAATATCAGAGTGCCGGTGATATATGTTTCTGCTGGAGCGGCACAATCGGTAACAGAGATACCAAGACATTTCACTTCACACAATAAATATCAAACATCTTCAAAACACAGCCAAACTCCTCATGTTTTTAATCTTTTCCAAAGATAAATCACAGAGAGAGAGAGAAGGATAGAGACATAGGGATAGAAAGCGAGCGAGCAATTGAGAGAGAGAGAGAGAGAGAGAGGGAGAGGGAAATCCCGAGAGAGCGAGGGAGAGGGAAATCCCGAGAGAGCGAGAGAGAGCGAGAGAGAAAGAGAGGGAGAGATCCAGAGAATGGACGAACTACTCGCCAATAAAAGACATTTCTTCAAAATTGAAAAAATTGATTTCAGTCCAGTTACCAACCCACACACGATGCAATTCTACACCGACAGAGTCCAAGCAATAGATAAATAATAAAATCAGATATCCCACTCTGGAGAGAGACCTACATTAAGTACAATTCTGCACTGACAGAGACTTCCACTATTACTGGTTAACTACTATCAGATATTCCACTCTGGTGAGAGACTGTTTGATTTGTTGATTTGTTCATTTATTTGTTGCCTTTAAGCATTCATTGAGTGTATAGCTCGAGGAATTTTTTTTTAAAACATCCTATCTGCAAAAGGACAGTCACTGTTTCAGAAAATGAATAAACTAATGGACTTTGCTGCTTTGTCTGCAGATGTTCAGTGTTTTCTGAAATGTTTCATCAGATGTTTCATATTATGAGTAAACCTTTGTATTCCAGTGCCTTTAGCAATGAAAATATGTCAAATAATTAGCTACAACAAGGTTCATGGCCAGACGTAATGTGAGCATCTTATCATCGAAAGTAGCACACATGATCAATTAATTAATTTTAATGGACATTAGTAAATCCTGACATTTAGGACCTCATCCTTTTGTTTAGCTAGGTCGTTTGTACCGACGTGTACACTGGCTGTTCACCTTCGCTCTCCAGAATGTCCTGTACCCGCTCTGAGCCATCCTTGACCCCAGCACCAGGGAGGCAACATACCATCCTGGAGCCTCGTTTGTGGCCACCGAAACGCCTGCCTATTCCCGTTACAATTGAATCCTCTATAACTATTGCACTGTCACTCTTATTACTCCTCCCCTCTGCAGCAGAACCAATCGTGGTGCCAGGAGTTTGGCTGTTGCTGTTTTCCCCTGAGAGGGCATTCACCTCAACAGTATCCAAATGGTATATCTGTTCTACAGGAGAATAGCCAAAGGGGATTCCTGCACGACATTTCCCTTTTCCTTCTCTGTCTGTTGGTCACCCATTCCGCTCCTGCTTGCGGAGTCTGTGCCTGCGGTGTGATCACCTCTCTTTACGTGCTATCCACGGTACTGTCCCACTCGTGGATGCTCCAGTTTCTCCAGTCGCCGCTTCAGTTCTGAAACTTGAGGTTCCAGGAGCTGTAACTGGAGACGCCTCCTGCACACAGGCTGACATTGGTGACTGGAACTGTCCCCAGCCTGCCACATGGAGCCAGAGACAAAGGCAGAGAGATAGAGCTCCATAGAATGGAGCGACTGCTCACCAATAAAATACATTATTTCAAAAATATAACCAACATATTTCTGTCCAATTCCTGATCTACACACAATACAATTCTATACGGACAGCTAGTCTAACTAGCAGAAAGAAAATTGGATCAAATATTCCACTCTGGTTAATGATCCACATTGAGAAATTTTACACTGACAGATGCTTCCAGGAGCACTTGATCACTGTTGTCAGATATTGCACTTTGATTAATGACCCAAACTCAGTGCGATTTCTTTCTTCCTGACTCCAAACCTCCCTTCAGAGACATTGCCTTCACTGGGATCCAATCACATCATATAAGATGCCCTCAATATAACAACTTAATTGATCAGAGATCCCGTGAGTTACAAACACATGTTTCAAGTCAGTCTATGAAAGTACTTCAAACCATAGACATGCTTAAAGATATTTTCCTGAAGCGAATTATATCGTTGATCAGGTCTCTGTATAAAAGTAAGCACGAGATCAGCATTCAACAATTTAGACACAGTTTGGCAGCCGCTTACACACAGATTTACGCAACTTCAATGGTGATGGTCACTTACCAGGAACACCAACAATAGCAATGATTGGGTAGAAAATTTTCGCAGCAATATCAATTGGGTCAAGCATTTTCAGTGTGAAGTGATGTGACCTTCGTGCTGCTGGCTGCCTCTCTCTGCGGTTATATATCGCCACAGCCATTAATTTGTACCCTGAGGAACCACTTCAGGGATAATGAGATTGCAGCATCATTTGGCTTATTGTTTTTAAAGATATGAAGAAACAGATTACGACATTTGGTTCAACACATTACATATTGTTCTTTTGGGCGAGTGACTCTTTCCAGACACATGGCTGTGCTGATAATATTTATCAACTTAAAATAACAGTCCCATGTCTAGATCTCAGATTGTGTTTGTGACATCCATCACTCCGCAGTGACCATTCAATAATTCAATAAAGAGATGAACAGAGTTCAGTAGATCCAACCCGAGAAATACACTAAGAATTGGAACTAAATCACTGAATATTTACAGTTAAAGAGACAGCTACACCCGAGAGTACAGTGGAACCACCCAAAGCTGCCTCTTTAACTCTTACCTCCTACTTATTCAGTTCCAATTCTTAGTGTATTTCTCTGGGTGGATCCACTGAACTATTGAGTGTAACTGCCGCTATAACTGACCATTCTCTTTAAGTTCCAAGTGTTAGGCATTGAGTCGTCGAGGTTTACAGCATGGAACCATGCCTTTCGGCTCAACATGCCCATGCTGCCCAATTTTTACCACTAAGCTAGTCCCAATTGTTCACATTTGAAAATGAAATTAAATGAAAATCGCGTATTGTATTGTCACGCGTAGGCGTCAAAGAAGTTACTGTGAAAAGCCCCTAGTCGCCACATTCCGGCGCCTGTCCGGGAAGGCTGGTACGGGCTAATATCCCGCTGTACCTATCTTTCTCATTTCAGTGAATGCTTTTTTAAAGGACAAAATTGTACCCGTCTCTACTGCTGCCTCTGGCAGCTCGTTGCAGACACTAATCACCTTCTGTGTGAAGACACTGCAGATATGGAACCTTTCGTTCCTCTCCCCTCTCACCTTAAACCTTTGCCCTTGTCATGGGAGTTAAGAAACGTTTTTTGTCTGATCACATTCCTTCGTTTTTGTCATTGTGTGGGTAGAACTGGGCTTTGCCTCTGGGAGTCGGTTTTATTTTTGCTTTGTACTTCAACTGGTTTTGTTCTGCACAGGTTGAAAGAACGTTTTTCTCTATCCGCATTTTAAATGATGTTTCCAGACTGTTTGAGAACTTGAAGAGAAATAACTGTTTTCTGGAAGCGATTGAAACCTGCTGTTTCGGAAAGAAAACAGGAGCACCCATACCTGGTTTTGAGTGATATGTGCTGGGCCACATCTTTGAAAAAGGTTTTCAGGTTTATGGGATCTTGATATTAAATTGAAACAGCTAAATGGCGAATTTATTATGGGTTATACATAGAGTACTGCAGCTTTGCATGGTATTTATGTTGTTCGTTGATAAAAATGCTATCTGTGTTTGTTAGAATGGGCCACGGTTTAAAGAACAGCAAAGTATGTCATGGAGTTCACCTGGCCCACAGTGTATAATAGATTTTGGTTATGAGGAGCACAACTTTCCAGGTGTTGGGCAACAGAGATCTTCAGTATTTTTTATCAAAAAAAATGTTTATTCTATGAATCCAGTTAACACACAGGAAACAGTTTATCAACTGCCAACACAAATAGTCCCCACAGATACAATAATCCATTGCTAGCCCTTATGAAATGAAAATGACTTATTGTCAGAAGTATCTTCAATGACTTAATAACTTTCCTTACAACTTCCATAAGTCATATACACTTATTAACAAAGACAGCATGTTTGAATTCTCTACAGAAAGCAGTCACCACTTTAAAATTATCAAATGATCTGAAGACATGCTTTAGCATGCGGAGAGAGAGAGAGAGAAATAACAAAATACACCTTCTTGTTTGAATTATTAAGGGCCAGGGTTCAGAGAACACCAAAGTATATTATGGACTTCACCTGACTCACATCTTTTAATAGATTTTGGTTATGGCAAGCATAGGGAACCACTTTACAGGTGTGATGCAACAGAGAACCAAAAGTGTTTTTGTTTATAATGAACCCAGTTAACATTTTATAAGCCCACAGTAAGCATCTTATCAACCACAAACACTGATACCCCCCAAAATATTCAATATTGTATAGATAACCCTTAATAACTTTCCAAACAATATCAATAGGTCAAAAAACACTTTTTAACAAAGACAGTAGGTTTGCATTCCTTACAGCGACAGGTATTACTTTGATATTATCACGCGATCTGGAGAAATTCTTCAGTTTGCAGAGAGAGAGAGATCAATACATACATCTGCTTAGTTTGAATGCAGCTCTCCGACTGAGAGCGAAACTGGACACAGAGCTAAAAACAGCTCCCAGCTCAAAGCGAAATTAAAAGCAGAGCAGATTTCAGCCCCACCCATACAATGACATCACTGCAGCCACGTAAAAAGACAAGCATTTCCGAAAGTGACCTTCACATGACACCTCCACGCAAGAAAATATAAATAAACCATCAACTTCAAGATGGTTTCTGTTTTCACCTTTTCACTTTATTTTAAGCAACATTGATAGCAAATATTTTTTTGTTGTTTAACAAAACAAAACATGCAGACATTTTGAAAGACAGTCCATTTTTTGTTCTTCTTCGTCCAACTGGAATCCACCTTGATTAACAATCTCTTTGGACAAGAAGGTATCTGCAAGATCCATCAATTTATCCACGCCTCGGCATTACTCTTTAAAGTCAGATACTTCAGTTCAATATGATCACAGAGCCGCTTGCAATTGTAGAACATTGCAACATTGCCGACGCCAGCCCCCGGATCGCCCGACCTTGTCCCCGAAGCCCCCGACCCGACCCCCGACGGCAAGACACGGCTCAACGTGACCCCGAGAGACCTGCCCAGCGACCCGACCCGGAGAGGCCCGCCCAGCAACCCGACCTACCTGGTGATGGAAGAAAGAAAAATCCACATGGAGGCCCCACCGTGCCGACTTCAAGATCCGACCCCAGGAGCGCCCAGGAAGGGAACAGACCATGGGACCTAGCCCAATCTGCCCCAGGAAGCCCCTGCCCACGATCCAGGACCCCAAAAACAATGGAGACCGCGCGCGAGGACCCAAACACGCTGCAAGGTATTCCCGCGCCCGCAGAACGCCGGGACCCATCCAGATCGCAAACGCACCCCCCCCCCCCAGCAACCCCTCTACCACAACCAGCGCCCGGGGCCCTGCCAGACGCGATCCTGGAAATGTAAACAGCACCCTGGACCTCGCTAGCGCCCTGGACTCCGCCAGCGCCCTGGACCCCGCCAGATGCAACCACCTACCTTCCACAAGGGCGGACGTCTCCCATCGGATCCCAGGATCATCCAGCAGCAGCCGCCGACCGAGAAAGCGAGGGAAAAGCAGCGGTATGCAGGTTATACTGAAGCAACGTGGTTTCAAGAACCCTCTCCCCAGCATACTCCTGGCAAACGTCCAAGCGATTGAAAACAAGCTGGATGAAAACGCTAGACTTACCTCTCAGAGGGAAGTAAGAGACTGCTGTGTGCTCTGTTTCACAGAGACATGGCTCACCCCCGACTCACCGGACTGTGCCATACAACCTGAAGGCTTCTCTATTCACCGGGCGGACCGCACGGCATCTTCGGGCAAAGCGCAGGGTGGAGGGGTTTGCCTCCTCATCAACTCCTCCTGGTGCTTGGATGTGGTGACCCTGGCGACCTACTGCTCCACAGACCTGGAATACTTGACCGTAAAGCGCCGTCCATACTATCTTCCACGTGAGTTCACTTCAGCCATTATCACAGCGGTCTACATCCCACCCCAGGCAGAAGTGAGGAAGGCGCTGGATGAACTGTACACAGTCATAAACAACTATGAAACAGAACACCCGGAGGCCCGGTTCATTGTGGCCAGAGACTTCAACAAAGCCAACCTCAAGAGTGTACTGCCAAAATTCCACCAGCACATCTCCTGTACCACGAGGGGCGACAACACTCTTGACCACTGCTACTCAAAAATCAAGGGCTCCTACGGTTCCATCCCCCGACCGAACTTTGGGAAATCCGACCATAAGACTGTGCTCCTTCTCCCGGCTTACAAGCAGAAACTCAAGCGGGAGAATCCAGCTAAGAAGGTTGTGCAGTGCTGGTCCGAGGAGACAGAAGAGCTCTTACGTGACTGCTTGGAGACAGTGGACTGGTCCATATTTAAGAACTCAGATACTAACTTAAATGAGTATGCCATCACCGTCACAGACTTCATCAGCAAATGTGTGGACGACTGCGTGCCAAAGAAAGCAGTACGTATGTTCCCCAACCGGAAACCATGGCTCAACCGCAAGATGATCTCCCGACTGAAGGACAGATCTGAGGCGTTCAAGGCAGACGGCCCTGACCTATACAAGAAATCCAGGTACGACCTCCGCAAAGCCATCCAAGATGCCAAGAGAGAATATCAAACTAAGCTAGAGTCACAGACAGACTCTCGGCGGTTGTGGCAAGGACTAAGCAACATAACGGGCTACAAAGCGAAGCCGAGCAGTATCTCTGGCAGCAGCGCACCCCTCCCCGATGAACTTAATGCATTCTATGCTCGGTTTGAGCAGGTAACCAACAACCCGCTATCGAGTGCCCCAGCAACCCATAATTCACCCATACCCACCATCACAGTTTCCGAAGTCAGATCGGCTTTCCTAAAAGTGAACCCACGGAAGGCGATGGGCCCGGACGGGATCCCTGGTCGTGCATTCAGAGCCTGCGCGAACCAGCTGGCAGAGGTTTTCACAGACATCTTTAACCTATCCCTACTCCACTCCAAGGTCCCCACCTGCTTCAAGAAGACCACCATCATACCGGTACCAAAGAAGAACCAGGCAATGTGCCTCAATGACTACCGCCCGGTGGCCCTGACGTCAGTTGTAATGAAGTGCTTCGAGAGGCTGATCATGAAGCGCATGAATACTCATGAATACTCCCGGAACGCCTTGACCCACTTCAATTCGCATACCGACGCAACCGGTCCACATCAGACGCCATTTCCCTGGCCCTACACTCATCCCTAGAGCATCTCGAAAACAAGGACTCCTACATCAGACTCCTATTTATTGACTACAGCTCCGCCTTCAACACCATATTCCCAGCCAAGCTCATATCAAAGCTCCAAAACCTAGGACTTGGCTCTCCACTCTGCAACTGGATCCTTGACTTTCTGACCAACAGACCACAGTCAGTAAGAATGAACACCAACACCTCCTCCACAATAGTCCTCAATACCGGGGTCCCGCAAGGCTGCTTACTTAGCCCCCTACTCTACTCCCTGTACACACACGACTGCGTGGCAAAACTTGCTTCCAACTCCATCTACAAGTTTGCTGACGATACGACCATAGTGGGCCGGATCTCGAATAACGATGAGTCCGAATACAGGAGGGAGATAGAGAACCTAGTGGAGTGGTGTAACGACAACAATCTCTCCCTCAATGCCAGCAAAACTAAAGAGCTCGTCATCGACTTCAGGAAGCAAAGTACTGTACACACCCCTGTCAGCATCAACGGAGCCCAGGTAGAGATGGTTAGCAGTTTCAAATTCCTAGGGGTGCACATCACCAAAAATCTATCCTGGTCCACTCATGTCGACGCTATCACCAAGAAAGCACAACAACGCCTTTACTTCCTCAGGAAACTAAGGAAATTCGGCATGTCCACATTAACCCTGACCAACTTTTACAGATGCACCATAGAAAGCATCCTATCGGGCTGCATCACAGCCTGGTATGGCAACTGCTCGGCCCAGGACCGCAAGGAACTTCAGAGAGTCGTGAATACCGCCCAGTCCATCACACGAACCTGCCTCCCATCCATTGATTCCATCTACACCTCCCGCTGCCGGGAGAAAGCGGGCAGCATAATCAAGGATCCCTCCCACCCGGCTTACTCACTCTTCCAACTTCTTCCATCGGGCAGGAGATTCAGAAGTCTGAGAACACGCACGAACAGACTCAAAAACAGCTTCTTCCCCACTGTCACCAGACTCCTAAATGACCCTCTTATGGACTGACCTCATTAACACTACACCCTGTATGCTTCATCCGATGCCAGTGCTTATGTAGTTACATTGTATATCTTGTGTTGCCCTATTATGTGTCCTCATGTATTTTCTTGAATTCTGTTTAATTCCCCTTTCTTCCCATGTACTGAATGATCTATTGAGCTGCTTACAGAAAAATACTTTTCACTGTACCTCGGTACACGTGACAATAAACAAATCCAATCCAATCCAGTGCTGGCTGTGGGGTATCACTGGCAGTGCTGGCTGTGGGGTATCACTGGCAGTGCTGGCTGTGGGGGAGGGAGCACTGGTAGTGCTGGCTGGGGGGTATCACTGGCAGTGCTGGCTGTGGGTGGGCACTGGCAGTGCTGGCTGTGGGGGAGGGAGCACTGGCAGTGCTGGCTGTGTGGGGGTATCACTGGCAGGGCTGGCTGTGTGGGGAGCACTGGCAGTGCTGGCTGTGGGGGAGGGAGCACTGGCAGTGCTGGCTGTGGGGTAGCACTGGCTGTGCTGGCTGTGGGGGGTATCACTGGCAGTGCTGGCTGTGGGGGTATCACTGGCAGTGTTGGCTGTGGGGGAGCACTGGCAGTGCTGGCTGTGGGTGGGCACTGGCAGTGCTGGCTGTGGGGGAGCACTGGCAGTGCTGGCTGTGGGGGGGTATCACTGGCAGTGTTGGCTGTGGGGGATATCACTGGCAGTGTTGGCTGTGGGGGAGCACTGGCAGTGCTGGCTGTGGGGGTATCACTGGCAGTGCTGGCTGTGGGGGTGGGGGGCACTGGCAGTGTTGGCTGTGTGGGGGTTATCACTGGCATTGCTGGCTGTGGGGGGTATCACTGGCAGTGTTGGCTGTGGGGGAGCACTGGCAGTGTTGGCTGTGGGGGGGGGGGGGCACTGGCAGTGTTGGCTGTGGGGGGCATCACTGGCAGTGTTGGCTTGGGGGGGTATCACTGGCAGTGCTGGCTGTGGGGGGGGGGGCACTGGCAGTGCTGGCTGTGGGGGGTATCACTGGCAGTGTTGGCTGTGGGGGTATCACTGGCAGTGCTGGCTGTGGGGGAGCACTGGCAGTGCTGGCTGTGGGGGGTATCACTGGCAGTGCTGGCTGTGGGGGGTATCACTGGCAGTGCTGGCTGTGGGGGGTATCACTGGCAGGGCTGGCTGTGGGGTATCACTGGCAGTGCTGGCTGTGGGGGTATCACTGGCAGGGCTGGCTGTTGGGTATCACTGGCAGTGCTGGCTGTGGGGGTAATACTGGAAGTGCTGGCTGTGGGGCTATCACTGGCAGTGCTGGCTATGGGGGGGTATCACTGGCAGTGCTGGCTGTGGGGTATCACTGGCAGTGCTGGCTGTGGGGGGAGCACTGGCAGTGCTGGCTGTGGGTGGGCACTGGCAGTGTTGGCTGTGGGTGGGCACTGGCAGTGCTGGCTGTGGGGGGTATCACTGGCAGTGCTGGCTGTGGGGGTATCACTGGCAGTGTTGGCTGTGGGGGTATCACTGGCAGTGCTGGCTGTGGGGGGTATCACTGGCAGTGTTGGCTGTGGGGGGTATCACTGGCAGTGTTGGCTGTGGGGGGTATCACTGGCAGTGCTGGCTGTGGGTGAGCACTGGCAGTGTTAGCTGTGGGGGGGCACCTGGTCCTTACGGGACAGTCCGGCAACCTCGCTATCAGCTGATTGATCCTCTGCTGCTACCCCTCTGCCAACTATATCCTTTCTTAGTTAGGGAGACAGAAACGGTACACAGTACTCCAGGTGATGTCTCACCAAGGCCTTGTATAACTGCAGTAAGACATCTGTCAATCTGAACTCAAATCCTTCTTGCAATGAAGGCCAACATCATATCCCAACATCTCACTGTTTAAATACCACTCTTACTTCAGTTTATTGTACACCAACCGGTACAACTAACAGAAAAGCCTCAGTGTGAGTGGCACGGGGCACAATGGTTAGCACAGCTGCCTACGGCACTAGGACCACAATGGCCATGAACTGACATAAAATGGCCACCGTGAACTGACATAAAATGGCCGCCGTGTACTGACATAAAATGGCCACTGTGCACTGACCTAAAATGGCAACTGTGCACTGACCTAAAATGGCCGCTGTGTACTGACCTAAAATGGCCACTGTGTACTGATCTAAAATGGCCACTGTGTACTGACCTAAAATGGGTGCTGTGTACTGACCTAAAATGGCCGCTGTGCACTGACCTAAAATGGCCACTGTGTACTGACCTAAAATGGCCGCTGTGTACTGACCTAAAATGGCCGCTGTGCACTGACCTAAAATGGCCACTGTGTACTGTGATGATATGATATGCATACTCGTCTGCCATTGGGCCAGAACGTCGGCTTACCATTGGCCCTGGTCGGTCATGTGCCTCTCGACCGATTGGCCGAGAGGCTGAGTTAACCACGCCTCTATCAACGAGGTATAAATGCTCAGAAGCCTGACGATAGTCCCTTTCCACTGTAGACGATCGCAGAGCTGTGTTCTAGTTAATTAAAGCCTGACATTGGTAAATCACCCGCCTCGCGTGCAATCGATGGCACATCAATTTAATTAACTACAACTTTGAAGATGGAGTTCCGCATCAAGCCCGAATGCCTCCGCATCAGCCCACAAACTCCGAACTCTGCAGAACTTTTCCAACTCTGGCTGACTTGCCTTGAAGGGTTCCTGGCATCTACAACCACCCCCCCCCCCCGAACCGGGGCACAGAAGCTGCACGTCCTCCACTCCAGCGTGGGTATTGACGCTTACTCAATAATCGAAGACGAAACAGATTATGATGACGCTATACAAAAGCTAAAAGGACAATTCATCAAACCGATCAACAGGGTATTCGCTCGACATCTGCTGGCCACCAGAAAGCAGGTCCCCGGTGAGTCTCTAGACCAATACGCCCGGTCCCTCTGTGCCCTGGGGAGAGGTTGCGCCTGTGAAGCGGTGTCCGCTACAGAGCAAATGGAGCTACTCGTCAGAGACGCTTACGTGGCTGGGATGCTGTCTCCCGTTAGCCGCCAGCGGATGCTGGAAAGAGACGAACTCAGTTTAACGGAGACGCTGACTCTCTCCGCCTCCCTGGAGGTCACAGATCTAAGCGCTCGCACCTATGACCCTGGCCAGGCCGCCTCCTGGCACGCTTCCCACCAGCTACCCACCGCTCCCGACCTCCCTCAGGCTTGTGCCGCGGGGCGACCCGATAAATCCGCGAGGCCCCGCTGCTACTTTTGCGGGTACGCTAAACACCCTCGCTCGCGCTGCCCAGCCCGCTCCGCCCTCTGTAAGAGCTGCGTGAAGAAGGGCCACTACTCCACGGTCTGCCAGGCCAAAACGCTGGCTGCAGCGTTTCTGGAAGCTGCACAGCACTCTCCCCCCCTCCCCCAGGCCTCTGCAAACGGCCTGTGTGCCTCTCTCTCTCCCCTAGGGCCCCTCCAGCCGCTCCCGACTCGCGCCCCGCTGGCCGACATGCGCACCTCCCCGGCCCCTCCAGGCCTCTGCCTGCCCGCCGCGCACGTTTCTCCCCCCCACCCCCGGGCCCCGGCGCCCGACCGGCTCGCCTCCGGGCCCCCCTGGTCCCTGCCTGCCCGCAGCGGCCCTGCTTCACCCGCTCCCGGACCCCGGCTCCCCCCACCCCCGGGCCCTGGCGCCCGACCGGCTCGCCTCCGGGCCGCCCCGGTCCCTGCCTGCCCGCCGCGGCCCTGCTTCCCCCGCTCCCGGACCCCGGCTCCCCCCACCCTCGGGCCCCGGCGCCCGACCGGCTCGCCTCTCCGGGCCCCCCTGGTCCCTGCCTGCCCGCCGCGGCCCTGCTTCCCCCGGTCCCGGACCCCGGCTCCCCCCACCCCCGGGCCCCGGCGCCCAACCGGCTCGCCTCTCCGGGCCCCCCTGGTCCCTGCCTGCCCGCAGCGGCCCTGCTTCCCCCGCTCCCTGACCCCGGCTCCCCCCACCCCCGGCCCTCCGCACCCGGCCCGCGCGCCTCACCTCCTCCCACAGCTGATGCACCTAGCTGGCGTCCTGGAGCCGGCCTGCGCGCCTCTCCGCTCACAGCTCCGCCTCCAGCGGACACGAGGGCTTCCTGGGCGCCGCCATCTTGGGGCCCCGACCCCACGTGCGGGTCCTGGTCGCCGCCATCTTGGGGAACAGACCTCACCTGGGGATCCTGGCAACCGGCTTCCACATCTGCCACGCAAGGTCCCTCCAGCATGGAATTGGACAGCGACGACGGGTTTTCTCCACGGCTCGCGGCCGTTCAGCTCGACCAGTCTCATCCACGCACGTCAAAACGACTACGCTGATCCACCTCAACGGCCACAAGACGGACAGCCTGCTGGACTCCGGGAGCACGGAAAGCTTCGTTCACCCTGACACGGTAAGACGCTGCGCGCTCCCTGTCCATCCCGTAACACGAAAAATCAGTTTAGCCTCAGGTTCGCACATCCGTCCACATCACCGGGTGCTGCATCGCGGACCTCACGGTCCAAGGGAAGGTTTTTAAAAATTATAAATTCCTTGTCCTCCCTGACCTTTGCGCACCGGCACTCCTAGGACTGGACTTCCAGTGCAACCTGCAGAGCTTGACTTTTCAATTCGGCGGCCCTATACCCCCCTCACTGTCTGCAGCCTCGCGTCCCTCAAAGTGGACCCTCCCTCCCTGTTTGCTAACCTCACCCCCGATTGCAAACCCGTCGCCACACGGAGCAGACCAGGACCGATCCTTCATCAGGTCCGAGGTCCAGAGGTTGCTGACGGAAGGGGTCATCGAGGCCAGCAACAGTCCCTGGCGAGCCCAAGTGCTGGTGGTCCGGACGGGGGAGATAAACCGGAGGGGGGTTTTTCGATGGTCATTGATTACAGCCAAACCATCAATCGGTTTACGCAACTGGACGCGTATCCTCTCCCCCCGTATCTCTACCATGGTAAACGAGATCGCGAGATACAAGGTCTTCTCAACTGTGGACCTTAAGTCCGCTTACCACCAGCTCCCCATCCGCGCGAGTGACCGACTGTACACCGCGTTCGAGGCTGACGAGCGCCTCTACCACTTCCTTAGGGTTCCGTTTGGTGTCACGAATGGGGTCTCGGTCTTCCAACGGGAGATGGACCGAATGGTCGACAAGTACGGATTACAGGCTACCTTCCCGTACCTTGATAATGTCACCATCTGCGGCCACGACCAGCAGGACCATGACGCCAACCTCCAGAAATTCCTCCAAACCGCAAAACTCCTTAACCTCACTTACAATAAGGATAAGTACGTGTTTAGCACTGACCGCCTAGCCATCCTCGGCTACGTAGTGCGTAACGGAGTGATAGGCCCCGACCCCGAACGCATGCGCCCCCTGATGGAACTCCCTCTCCCCAATACCCCCAAATCTCTCAAACGCTGCCTGGGGTTTTTCGCATACTACGCCCAATGGGTTCCCAACTACGCGGACAAGGCCCGTCCCCTCATGCAAACCACGACCTTCCCGCCGTCGACGGAGGCCTGTCAGGCCTTTAGCCGCATCAAAGCGGACATCGCAAAGGCCATGATGCGCGCCATCGACGAGGCCCTCCCCTTCCAGGTCGAGAGCGACGCATCAGAAGTAGCTCTGGCGGCCACCCTGAACCAAGCGGGCAGACCCGTGGCACCCGTGGCCTTCTTCTCCAGAACCCTCCAGGCTTCCGAACTCCGCCACCCCTCTGTGGAAAAGGAAGCCCAGGCCATAGTCGAAGCGGTGCGATAGTGGAGGCACTATTTGGCCGGCAGGAGGTTTACCCTCCTCACAGACCAACGGTCAGTAGCCTTCATGTTTGATAATGCACAAAGGGGCAAGATCAAAAATGACAAGATTTTACGGTGGCGGGTCGAGTTGTCCACGTACAACTATGATATCTTGTATCGTCCTGGGAAGCTCAATGAGCCTTCCGATGCCCTGTCCCGCGGTACCTGCGCCAGCGCGCAGATAGACCGCCTCCGCTCCCTCCATGCGGACCTCTGCCATCCAGGGGTGACCCGCCCACACCATTTCATTAAGGCCCGCAACCTGCCCTACTCTATCGAGGAAGTCAGGACAGTAACCCGTGACTGCCACATCTGCGCAGAGTGCAAACCGCACTTCTACCGCCCCGAGTGCGCACACCTGATCAAAGCATCCCGCCCCTTCGAACGTCTTAGCATTGACTTCAAGGGGCCCCTTCCCTCTAACAACCGCAACATTTACTTCCTGGCGGTTGTCGACGAACACTCCCGCTTCCCCTTCGCCATTCCCTGCCCCGACATGACCACATCGACCGTCATTAAGCCCCTCCTCTCCATCTTCTCTCTGTTCGGCTACCCCGAGTACATTCACAGCGACCGGGGGTCCTCTTTTATGAGCGACGAGCTGCGTCAATTCCTGCTCGACAGGGGCATCGCCTCTGGCAGGACGACCAGCTATAACCCTCGGGGTAACGGACAGGTCGAGCGGGAGAATGGTACCATCTGGAAGACCATACTACTGGCCCTCCGGTCTAGAAATCTCCCTATTTCCCGATGGCAAGAGGTGATCCCCGATGCCCTACACTCTATCCGCTCACTCCTCTGTACTGCAACTAATCAGACACCTCATGAACGTCTTCTTGTTTTCCCCAGGAAGTCGTCCTCCGGATCCCCTCTCCCGACGTGGCTGGTCACCCCCGGACCCATCTTGCTCCGGAAGCATGTGCGGGTGCACAAGTCCGACCCGTTGGTGGAACAAGTCCAGTTACCCCACGCTAACCCGCAGTACGCGTATGTGGAGTACCCCAATGGTCGGCAGGACACGGTCTCCCTCCGGGACCTGGCACCCGCCGGCGTGCGGCCTTCCCCCCCCCCCACCACAGACCCCACCCTGGTTTTTCCCCCCAGCGCCCCAGGCTGGCCACCCCTTCCCCATCCATGGCGTCTCCACCACCAGCCCGGGTGACGGAGACTATTCAAGGTCCATCGCTCCCGGACTCCAGGACGTCAGCGGAACCATCACCATCGGCTGAACCGACGTCACCAACTCCACCACGGCGGTCTGCCAGAACATCACGGGACACGAAAATACTGATCGAATCGATTTAATTTACAGCAACTCCATGGACCTTGTGGGGACATTTTGTACTATTGTTAATTGTCTGGGCCAATGGGAAGACAAAAAAAAAATATTCTCCCTTCTCTGGCTGCTACTCATACCACCAGTTCTCTCCCCCCATCCCCTCCCCCCGCCCCCCGGCTCTCGTTGATACCGCCCCCCCCCCTCCGTCTTCTTTCTCTGCAAGGGGTGAATGTGGTGGTATGATTTGCATAGCTGCCTGCCATTGGTGCAGAACACTGGCTTACCATTGGCCCTGGTCGGTCATGTGCCTCTCGACCGATTGGTTGAGACCAGTCATGTGACGGCTCTCCGATTAGTCGAGAGGCTGAGTTAACCACGCCTCCAGATCGAGGTATAAATAACCAGCAGAGGGTAGCAGAGCGGAGCTACTGATTGGCTGTTCCGGGGAGATTTGCATACGTGCAGTGCGGTCTGCCTAATTTGAAGGTGTACCTGTGAAAGAGATCCGAGGAGTTCGAGTGCAAGCAAGCATCCAGCAGAGGGCAGCAGAGCGGAGCTACTGATTGGCTGTTCCGGGGAGATTTGCATACGTGCAGTCAGCCTAATTTGAAGGTGATTTGTGAAGGGTCTGTTGTCAAGTGCCAATTAAACCCGAAACACCTCCTCAGTGTTTCCCTCCCTACCCCCTCCTCTAACCAAAAAACAACAACCATGGTTGTCGGGAACGTAAGTTTATCTCTTTAAAACCTTTCCTTGAAGGGTGACATCACAGCAAAGCAGTGACCTGATTGGCTGGCAAGGAAAGTGCCCCAATTGGCAGTTGCTGGGAGAAATTTAACTCTCCATGTGTTGGTGAGTATTGTGATTGGTAAGAAAAATCTTTATTCCTCTCACTTATTAATTATTTGATAGTATAGTTTGTAATCAGTTAAGGTAAAGGGTAAAAATGGCAGGACATCCCAGACCCGTGTTATGCTCCTCGTGCTCAATGTGGGAGTTCAGGGACGCGACCGATGCCCCTGACTCCTTCATGTGCAGGAAGTGTGACCAGCTGCAGCTCCTGATAGACCGAATGACGGCTCTGGAGCTGCGGATGGACTCACTTTGGAGCATCCTCGATGCTGAGGAGGTCGTGGATAGCACGTTCAGTGAGTTGGTCACACCACAGATTAGGATTGGTGAGGGAGACAGGGAATGGGTTACCAAAAGGCAGAGAAAGAGCAGGAAGGCAGTGCAGGTGTCCCCTGCGGTCATCTCCCTCCAAAACAGGTATACCGTTTTGGATACTGTTGGGGGAGATGGCTCACCAGGGGAAGGCAGTAGTAGCCAGGTTCATGGCACCGTGGCTGGCTCTGCTGCACAGAAGGGTGGGAAAAAGACTGGCAAGGCTATAGTCATAGGGGATTCAATTGTAAGGGGAGTAGATAGACGTTTCTGTGGTCGAAAACGGGACTCGCGAATGGTATGTTGCCTCCCGGGTGCAAGGGTCAGGGATGTCTCCGATCGGCTGCAGGACATACTGAAGGGGGAGGGTGAACAGCCAGTTGTCGTGGTGCATATAGGCACCAACGATATAGGTAAAAAAAAAGGGATGAGGTCCTACAATCAGAATTTAGGGAGTTAGGAGATAAGTTAAAAAGTGGGACCTCAAAGGTAGTAATCTCAGGATTGCTACCAGTGCCACGGGACAGTCAGATAGAAATTCAAGAATAGTCAGAATGAATACGTGGCTTGAGAGATGGTGCAGGAGGGAGGGGTTCAGATTTTTGGGACATTGGAACCGGTTCTGAGGGTGGTGGGACCATTACAAACCGGATGGTCTACTCCTGGGCAGGACTGGAATCAATGTCCTGGGGGTGCTTTTGCTAACACTGTTGGGGAGGTTTTAAACTAATGTGGCAGGGGGATGGGAACCAGATTAGGAAGTTAGAGGTCAGTAAAGAAGCAGCAACTAAAGCCAGTAAGGTACGAGACAATAAACTCAATGTGACTAAGGGGCAGAGTAGACAGGGAAGAGATGATGAAAACAAAGGGACAGATGGTCTGAGGTGCATTTGTTTTAATGCGAGAAGTGAAGCAGGTAAGGCAGATGAACTTAGGGCTTGGATCAGTACCTGGGAATATGACGTTATTGGTATTACTGAGACTTGGTTGAGGGAAGGGCAGGACTGGCAACTGAATATCCCAGGGTATAGATGCTTCAGGAGGGATAGAGCGGGATGTAGGAGAGGTGGAGGAGTTGCATTACTCGTCAGAGATGATATCACAGCTGTGATTAAGGAGGGCACGATGGAGGATTCGAGCACTGAGGCAATATGGGTGGAGCTGAGAAATAGGAAGGGTGCAGTAACATTGTTGGGACTTTACTACAGGTCTCCCAAAAGCGAGCATGAAGTAGAGGTATAAATATGCAGACAGATTATTGAAAAATGTAGGAGCAATAGGGTGGTTGTGATGGGAGATTTTAACTTCCCCAACATTGAATGGGATTCGTGTAGTGTTGGAGGCGCAGATGGAGCAGAGTTTGTAAGGAGCAGACAGGAGAGTTTTTTAGAGCAGTATGTAAATAGTCCAACTCGGGAAGGGGCCATACTGGACCTGGTATTGGGGAATGATCCCGGCCAGGTGGTTGATGTTTCAGTCGGTGATTACTTTGGGAATAGCGATCACAATTCCGTAAGTTTTAGAATACTCATGGACAAGGACAAGAGGGGTCCGAAAGGAACAGTACTAAATTGGGGAAAGGCAGAGTATAACAAAATCCGGCAGGAGCTAGGGAATGTGGATTGGAGCAGCTGTTTAAGGGTAAATCCACATTTGAAATGTGGGAGTATTTTAAGGAAAGGTTGATTAGAGTGCAGGACAGACATGTTCCTGTGAAAATGAGGGATAGAAATGGCAAGATTAGGGAACCATGGATGACGGGTGAAATTGTGAGACTAGCTAAGATGAAAAAGGAAGCATACATAGGATCGAGGCAACTCAACACTGATGAAGCTTTTGAGGAATATAGGGAAAGTAGGACGAATCTCAAACGCGCAATGAAGAGGGCTAAAAGGGGTCATGAAATATCTTTGGCTAACAGGGTTAAGGGAAATCCCAAAGCATTTTATTCGTATGTAAGGAGCAAGAGGGTAACTAGAGAATGGATTGGCCCACTCAAAAACAAAAGAGGGAATTTATGCGTGGACTCAGAGGAAATGGGTGAGATTCTTAATGAGTACTTAGCATCGGTATTCACCAAGGAGAGGGACAAGACGGATGTTGAGGCTAGGGATGGATGTTTAAATACTCTCGGTCAAGTTGTCATACGGAAGGGGGAAGTTTTGGTTATTCTAAAAGACATTAAGGTGGACAAGTCCCCAGGACCGGATGGGATCTATCCCAGGTTGCTGAGGGAAGCGAGGGTCGAAATAGCTGGGGCCTTAACAAATATCTTTGCAGTTTCCTTGAGCACGGGTGAGGTCCCGCAGGACTGGAGAATTGCTAATGTTGTCCCTTTGTTTAAGAAGGGTTGCAGGGATAATCCAGGGAACTATAGACCTGTGAGCTTGACGTCAGTGGTAGGCAAATTGTTGGAGAAATACTGAGGGATAGGATCTATTCACATCTGGAAGAAAATAGACTTATCAATGATAGACAGCATGGTTTTGTGTAGGGAAGGTCATGTCTTACAAACCTAATAGAATTCTTTGAGGAAGTGACAAAGTTAATTGATGAGGGAAGGGCTGTAGATGTCATATACATGGACTTTAGTAAGGCGTTTGATAAAGTTTCCCATGGTCGGTTGATGACAAAAGTGAAGTCGTATGAGGTTCAGGGTGTACCAGCTAGATGGTAAAGAACTGGTTGGGCAACAGGAGACAGAGAGTAGTGGTGGAAGGGAGTGTCTCAACATGGAGAAGGGTGACTAGTGGTGTTCCACAGGGATCCGTGCTCGGACCACTGTTGTTTGTGATCTACATAAATGACCTGGAGGAAGGTATAGGTGGTCTGATTAGCAAGTTTGCAGATGATACTAAGATTGGTGGAGTTGCAGATAGCGAGGAGGACTGTCATATAATACAACAAAATATAGATAGATTGGAGTGTTGGGAAGAGAAATGGCAGATCGAGTTCTATACAGGCAAATGCGAGGTGATGCATTTTGGAAGATCAAATTCAAGAGCGGACTATACGGTCAATGGAATGGTCCTGGGGAAAATTGATGTACCGAGCGATCTGGGAGTTCAGGTCCATTGTACCCTAAAGGTGGCAGCGCAGGTCGATAGAGTGGTCAAGAAGGAATACAGCATGCTTGCCTTCATCGGACGGGGTACTGAGTACAAGAGTTGGCAGGTCAGGTTACAGTTGTATAGGACTTTAGTTGGGCCACATTTGGAATATTGCGTGCAGTTCTGGTCGCCACATTACCAGAAGGATGTGGATGCTTTGGAGAGGGTGCAGAGGAGGTTCACCAGGGTGTTGCCTGGTATGGAGGGTGCCAGCTATGAAGAAAGGTTAAGTAGATTAGGATTATTTTCTTTGGAAAGACGGAGGTTGAGGGGGTACCTGATTGAGGTATAGAAAATTATGAAAGGTATGGACAGGGTGGATAGCAACAAGCTTTTCCCAAGAGTGGGGGTGTCAGTTACAAGGGGTCACGATTTCAAGGTGAGAGTGGGAAAGTTTAAGGGAGATGTGCGTGGAAAGTTTTTTACGCAGAGGGTGGTGGGTGCCTGGAACGCTTTAACAGCGGAGGTGGTAGAGGCGGGCACGATAGCATCATTTATGAGGAATCTCGGCAGGTATATGAACGGGCGGCAACAGAAGGAAGTAGGCCTTGGAAAATAGGAGACAGCTAGGAGGGCCGAAGTGCCTGTTCCTGTGCTGTAATTTTCTTTGTTCTTTGTTCTTATGCTCACACAGAACATACTAAAATCAAATAAAGGAACAGCCACAGTTAATGAGAGCTACACCCCAGAGAGCAGTGGAACAATCCAGAGAAACACACTGACAATTGGAACTGAATCACTGAATGGTCACAGTTACAGAGACAGCTACATCCCACAGTGCAGAGGACCCACCCAGAGAAACACACTGACAATTGGAACTGAATCACTGAATGGCCACAGTTACAGAGGCAGCTACACCCCAGAGTGCAGTGGAACCACCCAGAGAAACACAATGACAATTGGAACTGAATCACTGAATGGTCACAGTTACAGAGACAGCTAAACCCCAGAGTGCAGTGGACCCACCCAGGGAAACACACTGACAATTGGAACTGAATCACTGAATGGTCACAGTTACAGAGACAGCTACATCCCAGAGTGCAGTGGACCCACCCAGGGAAACACACTGACAATTGGAACTGAATCACTGAATGGTCACAGTTACAGAGACAGCTACATCCCAGAGTGCAGTGGAACCACCCAGAGAAACACACTGACAATTGGAACTGAATCACTGAATGGTCACAGTTACAGAGGCAGCTACACCCCAGAGTGCAGTGGACCCACCCAGAGAAACACACTGACAATTGGAACTGAATCACTGAATGGTCACAGTTACAGAGGCAGCTACATCCCAGAGTGCAGTGGACCCACCCAGAGAAACACACTGACAATTGGAACTGAATCACTGAATGGTCACAGTTACAGAGGCAGCTACACCCCAGAGTGCAGTGGACCCACCCAGAGAAACACACTGACAATTGGAACTGAATCACTGAATGGTCACAGTTACAGAGACAGCTACATCCCAGAGTGCAGTGGACCCACCCAGAGAAACACACTGACAATTGGAACTGAATCACTGAATGGTCACAGTTACAGAGACAGCTACACCCCAGAGTGCAGTGGACCCACCCAGAGAAACACACTGGACAATTGGAACTGAATCACTGAATGGTCACAGTTACAGAGACAGCTACACCCCAGAGTGCAGTGGACCCACCCAGAGAAACACACTGACAATTGGAACTGAATCACTGAATGGTCACAGTTACAGAGACAGCTACACCCCAGAGTGCAGTGGACCCACCCAGAGAAACACACTGGCAATTGGAACTGAATCACTGAATGGTCACAGTTACAGAGGCAGCTACATCCCTAGAGTGCAGTGGACCCACCCAGAGAAACACACTGACAATTGGAACTGAATCACTGAATGGTCACAGTTACAGAGACAGCTACACCCCAGAGTGCAGTGGACCCACCCAGAGAAACACACTGACAATTGGAACTGAATCACTGAATGGTCACAGTTACAGAGGCAGCTACATCCCAGAGTGCAGTGGACCCACCCAGAGAAACACACTGACAATTGGAACTGAATCACTGAATGGTCACAGTTACAGAGACAGCTACATCCCAGAGTGCAGTGGACCCACCCAGAGAAACACACTGACAATTGGAACTGAATCACTGAATGGTCACAGTTACAGAGACAGCTACACCCCAGAGTGCAGTGGACCCACCCAGAGAAACACACTGACAATTGGAACTGAATCACTGAATGGTCAAATTCGAGTGAGGGATGTCACTGAAACAATCTGGGATCTAGAGATGGGACTGATGGTGTCTGAGTGGACAGCATCCTTTCTGTCATTATTTGTTAATCAATGTGATCAACACAGTCCAGTGTTTGGAAAGAGGTCTCTCACTCAAAAATAAATGTTATCTTTCACTGAACACAATGTCGTAATCTATTTGTTCATATATTTGTTTAAATATAGTTGAAAAATGTTGCAAAAGCATTTCCATGACGTGATTCCCCAGGGTATAAGTTAGAGACTTTGGGAATATATAACCTCAGAGTTGAAGACAGAGCGACTGTCAGTAGCAGGAAGGGATACATCACTTCATACTGAACATGCATCGTCCAATTGATATGGCTGAGAAAATATTCTACCCAATCGTTGCTATTGTCGGTGTTCCTGGTAAGTGACTATCACCATTGAAGGTGTGTAAATCAGTGTGTGACCTGAACTCTGATTTTACACTGGGACTGAAAATGTTTAATGCTGCCCTCGTGCTGACTGTTGTACAGACACCTGGTCAACGATATAATTTACTATTCGCTGGATTGCCCTTAGTGTCCAAAATTGCCATTAGTGTTGGGTGGGGTTGCTGGG
The DNA here is from genome assembly GCF_902713615.1 of Scyliorhinus canicula. Lineage (NCBI taxonomy): Eukaryota > Metazoa > Chordata > Chondrichthyes > Carcharhiniformes > Scyliorhinidae > Scyliorhinus > Scyliorhinus canicula. The sequence continues at coordinate 10,501 of NW_024055611.1, read as the reverse complement.
TTGCGGGGATGGGGTGGGCTTGGGTGGGCTGCTCTTTCCGGGTGTCGGTGTAGACTCGGTGGGCCGAATGGCCTCCTTTCTGAACTGTAAATTCTCAGATTTTAAAGTCAAATGTGTTTCAACATGTCTGTGTTTGAATCACTTTCATCAATTGGCAATAAACGTCTGTTTATAACTCACTGGCTCTCTGATCAATTAAGTTAATATATTGAGTGGAATTTTGTATAATGTTAGACTGGATTTCAGTGAAATCTACCTCTGTAGGAAGGAGGGGATAAGAATTATAACAAACTCAGTGTGGATCACTAACCAGAGTGGAATATCTGACAGCGGGAACAAGTATTACTGGGAGTACCTGTCAGTGTAGAATTGTACTCAGTGTGGATCACTAACCAGAGTGGAATATCTGACAGCGGGGACAAGGATTACTGGAAGCATCTGTCAGTGTAGAATTGTACTGAGTGTGGGTCACTAACCAGAGTGGAATATCTGACAGCGGGGACAAGGATTACTGGGAGTATCTGTCAGTGTAGAATTGTACTGAGTGTGGGTCACTAACCAGAATTGAATATCTGACAGCGGGATATTTTCCCGATATTCCTCCAAATCTTCATCAGTTTTTATATTGTTATATTGGATATCTGACAGCGGGGAACAAGGGTTACTGGAAGTATCTGTCAGTGTAGAATTGTACTGAGTGTGGGTCACTAACCAGAGTGGAATATCTGATCTAATTATCCCTCTATTACTGGGACTATCTGTCCGTGTGGATTGTATTGTGTGTGGGTCAGTAACTGAACTGACATTAGTTGGTTCTATTTTGAAATGATGTATTTTATTGGTGAGTTGTCGCTCCATTCTGTGGACCTCTCTGTGTGTTTTAACTTTGGAATAGGTTGAATACAGGAAGAGTTTGGCTATGTTTTGAAGATGTTTGATATTTATTGTATGAAGTGAAATGTCTCTATCTCTGTTTTCTATGGATCTACTCTAACAGGAACAAACATCACACACTCTCCAATATTTCATAAAACCCACACAACAGTCCAGTATTCCAATAGGTTTTGTGATATTTTCTCATTTCTATTCATTCTGAAATGAACTCACATGTTTGATCAATTTTTATGGGTGTTTTTAAAACTGTGTTTCTGCTTCACACGATTTGTGAATCTATTCACCTGAACCCAGAAACCCCTCCAGTCCATTCACACACTTATTTTCCAAGGAGTGATTGGGGGACTTATTGTTCTGATCAAAATGCAGCAGCGGACACTGATCTGTCGGTACATTAATTTCCCATCGAAATTCCCACTTTGCAAATTCATAATTACTGATAATGTGTGCCTGTAATTAGTTGTATTCTTCCTCTGTATTCACTATCACTCTCAATTTGATTGTGTCTGTAAATTGTGTAAATTTTCATGCTGCTTCCCGATTCCATACTGTTGATGGGAATGGTGAAGAATAGTGATCCCAGTGGTGATCCTTGTGGAACACCACTTCCCACCTTCCACCAATCAGTCTAAATCCCTTTAACTCCTCTCCCTGTTTTGTGTGTGTGTCGCCAGCATTCTGCTGCTGTGTCCCCCTAACTCCACTGGCTCTGAGATTACTCATCAGTCTGTTATGTCGGATCTTACTGACGGCCTTTAGAAACTCAAACTGTTTAACATCTATCATACTACTCAGATCTGTTATTTCTGATAGTTATTGAAATAATTTGATGAAATGTTTCAGGAATGATGTTGACTTTGGAATATGTGCCGCCTATTTAGTAAACTCTGTGTTACTGCATTTCTTTTAACTCAGACTTCTAATCCCATTTTTCCTACTGTTGACATTGTGACTGGAAGATTTATTATATTCTGTTGTAAATTCAAGAATAACAGAGACCGACTTCTGCTTTTCAATTATTTGGTAATTATTCTGATGGTGTTCAGTGAGTAGATAATATTGTCTCTGCTGTTTCTCACTGTCTATTCTATGAAAATTTGGTGCTGAAATCCATCCGCCTCCAGTAATCTCCCTCTACCTGGACCCCACCCTCTGGCCTCCTATCAGCTCTTGGTCTTTTCATTGAGATCTGTCAGTGCGACATCGACCGTCTCAATGTCTCTGTGCCTCTCACCAACTCAATCCTGACTCTCTCTAAACTTGCTCCAATCCTCTCTCTAATATCCAACCCTGACCTGGTGATCTGAGCTGCCACAAGTGTGTTGCCATTACTGTCTGGTGTACTGCCTTCTTCCTCACAGAGGCTGACCGTCAACTCTCAGGCCCATCCTGCTACCTCCCCCTCCTGCTACCTCCCCCTGGACCAGCAGCACATCACCAAACATCATGATATTGTTCCCAGGACTGTCACTGACCTTATCGACTCTGGATATCCTTTGTCCACAGGCTCAGACATCATAGTCCCACAACCTCACACATCCTGCATCAACCTCCCGCTTCTACCTCCTTCCCAAAATCCATTAACACGAAAGTCCCAGTACACCCATTATTTCGGCCTGTTCCAGCCCCAGCAAGATCATGTCTTCCTATCTTAATTCCATCCGCTTTACCCTGTTCTGCCCCTTCCCAAAGATATTGGTGGCACAGTAACACAGTGGTTTGCACTGCTGCCTCACAGCACCAGGGTACCCGGATCAATTCCTACCTTTGGTGACTGTCTGTGTAGATACTTTCTCTGTGTCTGCGTGGGTTTCCTCCGGGTGCTCCGGTTTCCTCCCACAGTCCAAAGATGTAGAGGTTCGGTGGATTGGCCATGATAAATTTTGTTTAGTTTACAGACAATTTAGATGGGGTCACTGGGTTATGGGGATGGGGTGGTTTTAACTGGTGTTTACTTTCCAAGGGGCGGTGCAGACTCGATGGGCTGAATGGCCTCCTTTTGCACTGTACATTCTATGTTTTATTCCTCCCATGATTATGAAGTGGGAAGGTCCTGCGTTTGATTTATTTTTCTATTGATCGTGGAGGATTCAGTAAACCAGGAGTGGTGTCCAACCCTATCAGAAACCAGTCCAGGGAACGGTCCAATCCGGGGATTGGTCCAATAATTGAGCAGGGATGACAATCTCTGGTATGTTTGTATCCGGTTTGGGAAACCTGGCCGGCCTGAGTGAATCCTGTAAATCAGACTGAATGGGAAATGTAACCTCTCCCAAAGGTATCTGAATTATAAACATTTCCCTCCCACTGCCATCAAACTGACAGGGCTGCAATTCACACTTTCCCCCCATTCCCCATCTTTAACACTGGAGTTACATTTGCTACTTCCCTCTCTGCAATGTTAATCTCTGTGCCCACTCCTCTCCCAACACCCCCACCCACCCACTGTCCATTATATTGATGCTGAGATTATGTTCAGACAGGGAGATTGATTATCCAGTAATTTCCCGCGTCTCTCCTTTCTCTCTCTGACAGTTAATTTACTGGGAATTGTGATTCTGTGTCGGGGGAAGTGTGGTCTCTCTACCTGCACCACTCGCTACCTGGTGGCCATGGCAACGGCGGATCTGCTGTTATTATCACTAACCCATACTGACAATGATCAATGGTTATTATTTCCCCCGGAATTTCCTGTACCTCACCCCTGTGTGCAGTGTTAAAGCTGTCCTGCTGGCTGCAGCCAGGGACTGTTCTGTCTGGTTCACCCTCACTTTCTCCTTTGATCGATTTGTGGCCATTCGCTGCCAGAAACTGAAAACTAAATATTGCACCGGGAAAACTGCGGCTGTGATTCTGTCAACAAGCGGCCTCCTGCTCTGTGTGAAAAACATCCCCTGGTACTTTACATTGGAACCTGTGAGGATAATCGACAATGTCCAGTGGTTCTGTCAGACAAAGAGCAGCTATTACACTGACCCGGGATGGGTTGGATATTCCTGGTTTGATAAGGTTTTAACCCCATTGATCCCGTTCTTCTCAATCCTGTTGATCAACGCTCTGACAGTCAGACACATTTTACTCAGCAGTCGGGTCCGGAAGACACTGAGGGCTCAGAGTCAGGGAGACAATCCCACAGACCCAGAGATGGAGAGCAGAAGGAAGGCAATGATTTTACTCTTCAGCATCTCCGGGACTTTCATTCTCCTCTGGACCGTGTACGTTATTACATTTTTCTGTATCGATGTGAGAGGATTAGTTTACCTCACCGATCCTCAATACAATTTACAAATAGTCGGATATATGCTGGTGGATTTAAATTGCTGCACAAACACATTTATTTATGTGGTGACTCAGTCCAGGTTCAGGGAACAGATCAAGATCGCGGTGAAATATCCGGTTACATCAATTATTAAATTAATGAGTAAATCAACCTGACTGACAGCCTCTCAGCCAATCAGAAGCTCCAGCCGCTGACTGACAGCCTCTCAGCCAATCAGCAGCTCCAGCTGCGGGGGGGGGGGGGGTTAGTGGCAGAGCTGGCTGTGGGGTATCACTGGCAGTGCTGGCTGTGGGGGGCACTGGCAGTGCTGGCTGTGGGGGAGCACTGGCAGTGCTGGCTGTGGGGGAGCACTGGCAGTGCTGGCTGTGGGGGAGCACTGGCAGTGCTGGCTGTGGGGGAGCACTAGCAGTGCTGGCTGTGTGGGGGAGGTCTGGCAGTGCTGGCTGTGGGGGCTCTGGCCGTGCTGGCTGTGTTGGTGGGGGCACTGGCAATACTGGTTGTGGGGGGAGCACTGGCAGGGCTGGATGTGGGGGAGCACTGGCAGTGCTGGTTTTGGGTGGGGGTACTGGCAGTGCTGGCTGTGGGTGGGCACTGGCAGTGCTGGCTGTGGGTATCACTGGCAGTGTTGGCTGTGGGGGAGCACTGGCAGTGCTGGCTGTGGGTGGGAGCACTGTCAGTGCTGGCTGTGTGGAGCACTGGCAGTGCAGGCTGTGGGGAGAGCATTGGCAGTGCTGGCTGTGGTGGGTATCACTGGCAGGGCTGGCTGTGGTGGGTATCACTGGCAGTGCTGGCTGTGGGGGGGGGGGCACTGGCAGTGCTGGCTGTGGGGGTGGGGGCAATGGAATTGCTGGCTGTGGGGGTATCACTGGCAGTGCTAGCTGTGGGGGTGGGGGGCACTGGCAGTGCTGGCTGTGGAGGGAGCTCTGGCAGCGCTGCTTGTGGGGGGATCCCTGGCAGTGCTTTCTGTGGGGGTGGAACACTGGCAGGTCTGACTGTGTGGGGAGCACTGGCAGTGCAGGCTGGGGGGCACTGGCAGTGCTGGCTGTGTGTGGGCACTGGCAGTGTTGGTGGTGGGGGGGAACACTGGCAGTGCTGGATGTGTTGGGGAGCACTGGCAGTGCTGGCTGGGGAGGGCCATGGCAGTGCTGGCTGTGGGGGATATCACTGGCAGTGCTGGCTGTGGGGGGTATCACTGGCAGTGCTGGCTGTGGGAGGGGTTTCACTGGCATTGCTGGCTGTGGGGGGATCACTGGCAGTGAAGGCTGTGGGGGAGCACTGGCAGTGCTGGCTGTGGGGGGAGCACTGGCAGTGTTGGCTGTGGGAGGGGTTTCACTGGCAGTGCTGGCTGTGGGGGGATCACTGGCAATGTTGGCTGGGGAGGGCACTGGCAGTGCTGGCTGTGGGGTATCACTGGCAGTGCAGGCTGTGGGGAAGGGGGCACTGGCAGTGCTGGCTGTGGAGGGAGCACTGGCAGTGCTGGCTGTGGGGGAGGGAACACTGGCAGTGCTGGCTGTGGAGGTGTATCACTGGCAGTGCTGGCTGTGGGGGAGCACTGGCAGTGCTGGCTGTGGGGAGGGAGCACTGGCAGTGCTGGCTGTGGTTGATGGAGCACTGGAAGTGCTGGCTGTGGGGGATGGAGCACTGGCAGTGCTGGCTGTGGGGGGTATCACTGACAGTGCTGGCTGTGGGGGGTATCACTGACAGTGCTGGCTGTGGGGGGTATCACTGGCAGTGCTGGCTGTGGGGGGTATCACTGGCAGTGCTGGCTGTGAGGGGAGGGAGCACAGGCAGTGCTGGCTGTGGGTGGGCACTGGCAGTGCTGGCTGTGGGGGTATCACTGGCAGTGCTGGCTGTGGGGCGGTATCACTGGCAGTGCTGGCTGTGGGGGTATCACTGGCAGTGCTGGCTGTGGGGGTATCACTGGCAGTGCTGGCTGTGGGGGGTATCACTGGCAGTTCTGGCTGTGGGGGTATCACTGGCAGGGCTGGCTGTGGGTGGACACTGTCATTGCTGGCTGTGTGGGAGGGAACACTGGCAGTGTTGGCTGTGTGGGGAGGGCACTGGCAGTGCTGACTGTGTGGGGAGGGCACTGGCAGTGCTGGCTGTGGGGTATCACTGGCAGTGTTGGCTGTGGGGGATCACTGGCAGTGTTGGCTGTGTGGGTAGCACTGGCAGTGCAGGCTGTGTGGGGAGGGCACTGGCAGTGCTGGCTGTGTGGGGGCACTGGCAGTGCTGGCTTGGGAAGACACTGGCAGTGCTGGCTGTGGGGGATCACTGGCAGTGCTGGCTTGGGAAGACACTGGCAGTGCTGGCTGTGGGGGGTATCACTGGCAGATGCAGGGCTGTGGGGAGGGAGCACTGGCAGTGCTGGCGTGGAGGTGTATCACTGGCAGTGCTGACTGTGTGGGGGAAACTGGCAGTGCTGGCTGGGAGGGCATTGGCAGTTCGGGATGGGGGGGAGCACTGGCAGTGCTGGATGTGGGGGGGAGCCCTGGCAGTGCGGGCTGTGGGGGGGAGCTCTGGCAGTGTTGGCTGTGGGGTATACTGGCTGTGTTGGCTGTGGGGGAGCACTGGCAGTGCTGGCTGTGGGTTATCTCTGGCAGTGCTGGCTGTGGGGGTTTCACTGGCAGTGCTTGTTGTGGGGTATCACTGGCAGTGCTGGCTGTGGGGGAGCACTGGCAGTGCAGGCTGTGGGGGAGGGAGCTCTGGCAGTGCTGGTTGTGGGGAGGGAGCCTGGCAGTGCTGGCTGTGGGGGATGGAGCACTGGCAGTGCTGGCTGTGGAGGTGCATCACTGGCAGTGCTGTCTGTGGGGGATGGAGCACTGGCAGTGCTGGCTGTGGGTGATGGAACACTGGCAGTGCTGGCTGTGGGGATGGAGCACTGGCAGTGCTGGCTGTGGGGGTATCACTGGAGTGCTGGCTGTGGGGGATGGAGCACTGGCAGTGCTGGCTGTGGGGGAGCACTGGCAGTGCTGGCTGTGGGGGAGCACTGGCAGTGCTGGCTGTGGGGGAAACCTGGCAGTGTTGGCTGTGGGGGCTCTGGCCGTGCTGGCTGTGGGTGGGCACTGGCAGTTCTGGCTGTGGGGGTATCACTGGCAGGGCTGGCTGTGGGTGGACACTGTCAGTGCTGGCTGTGTGGGGAGGGAACACTGGCAGTGTTGGCTGTGTGGGGAGGGCACTGGCAGTGCTGACTGTGTGGGGAGGGCACTGGCAGTGCTGGCTGTGGGGTATCACTGGCAGTGTTGGCTGTGGGGGATCACTGGCAGTGTTGGCTGTGTGGGTAGCATTGGCAGTGCAGGCTGTGTGGGGAGGGCACTGGCAGTGCTGGCTGTGTGGGGGCACTGGCAGTGCTGGCTTGGGAAGACACTGGCAGTGCTGGCTGTGGGGGATCACTGGCAGTGCTGGCTTGGGAAGACACTGGCAGTGCTGGCTGTGGGGGGTATCACTGGCAGTGCAGGCTGTGGGGAGGGAGCACTGGCAGTGCTGGCTGTGGAGGTGTATCACTGGCAGTGCTGACTGTGTGGGGGAGAACTGGCAGTGCTGGCTGGGAGGGCAATGGCAGTGCTGGATGTGGGGGGAGCACTGGCAGTGCTGGATGTGGGGGGGAGCCCTGGCAGTGCTGGCTGTGGGGGGGAGCTCTGGCAGTGTTGGCTGTGGGGTATACTGGCTGTGTTGGCTGTGGGGGAGCACTGGCAGTGCTGGCTGTGGGTTACCTCTGGCAGTGCTGGCTGTGGGTGGGTACTGGCAGTGTTGGCTGTGGGGTATCACTGGCAGTGCTGGCTGTGGGTGAGCACTGGCAGTGCAGGCTGTGGGGGAGGGAGCACTGGCAGTGCTGGCTGTGGGGAGGGAGCACTGGCAGTGCTGGCAGTGGGGGAGGGAGCACTGGCAGTGCTGGCTGTGGAGGTGCATCACTGGCAGTGCTGTCTGTGGGGGATGGAGCACTGGCAGTGCTGGCTGTGGGTGATGGAACACTGGCAGTGCTGGCTGTGGGGGATGGAGCACTGGCAGTGCTGGCTGTGGGGGGTATCACTGGAGTGCTGGCTGTGGGTGATGGAACACTGGCAGTGCTGGCTGTGGGGGATGGAGCACTGGCAGTGCTGGCTGTGGGGGATGGAGCACTGGCAGTGCTGGCTGTGTGAGGAGGGATCACTACCACTGCTAGATGCATGGGGAGGGATCACTGGCACTTCTGGCTGTGGGGGTATCACTGGCAGTGCTGGCTGTGTGGGGATGGAGCACTGGCAGTGCTGGCTGTGGGGGGGCACTGGCCATGCTGGCTGTGAGGGGAGGGAGCACAGGCAGTGCTGGCTGTGGGTGGGCACTGGCAGTGCTGGCTGTGGGGGTATCACTGGCAGTGCTGGCTGTGGGGGGTATCACTGGCAGTGCTGGCTGTGGGTGGGCACTGGCAGTGCTGGCTGTGGGGGGTATCACTGGCAGTGCTGGCTGTGTGGGGGGTATCACTGGCAGTGCTGGCTGTGGGTGGGCACTGGCAGTGCTGGCTGTGTGGGGAGGGATCACTGGCAGTGCTGGCTGTGGGTGGGCACTGGCAGTGCTGGCTGTGTTGGGAGGGATCACTGGCAGTGCTGGCTGGGGAGGGGCATCAGTGGCAGTGCTCGCTGTGGGTGGGCACTAGCAGTGTTGGCTGTGTGGGGAGGGAACACTGGCAGTGCTGGCGATGGGGGTTTCACTGGCAGTGCTGGCTGTGGGGTTGGGAGCACTGGCAGTGCTGGCTGTGGGTGGGCACTGTCAGTGATGACTCTGTGGGGAGGGATAACTGGCAGTGCTGGCTGTGGGTGGGCACTGGCAGTGCTAGTTGTGGGGGAGGGAGCACGCAGTGATGGCTGTCAGAGTGCACCACTGGCAGTGCTGGCTGTGTGGGGTATCACTGGCAGTGCTGGCTGTGGGGGTAGCACTGGCATTGTTGGCTGGCGAGGGCACTGGCAGTGCTGGCTGGGGAGGGCACTGTTAGTGCTGGCTGTGGGGGGTATCTGGCAGTGCTGGCTGTGGGGGGAGCACTGGCAGTGCTGGATGTGGGGGGCACTGGCAGTGCCGGCTGGGTGGGGAGGGAGCACTGGCAGAGCTAGCTATGGGGGAGGGAGCCGTGAACTGACATAAAATGGCAGCCGTGAACTGACATAAAATGGCCGCCGTGAACTGACGCAAAATAGCTGCTGTGTACTGACCTAAAATGGCCGCAGTGAACTGACATAAAATGGCCGCTGTGAACTAACATAAAATGGCCACTGTGTACTGACCTAAAATGGCCGCTGTGTACTGACCAAAAATGGCCACTGTGTACTGATCTAAAATGGCCAATGTGTACTGACCTAAAATGGCCACTGTGTACTGACCTAAAATGGCCACTGTGTACTGCCCTAAAATGGCCACTGTGAACAGACCTAAAATGGCAACTGTGTACTGACCTAAAATGGCCGCTGTGAACAGACCTAAAATGGCCACTGTGTACTGACCTAAAATGGCCGCTGTGTACTGACCTAAAATGGCCGCTGTGTGCTGACCTTAAATGGCCACTGTGAACTGACCTAAAAAGAAACACTGTGTACTGACCTAAAATGACTGCTGTTTACTGACCTAAAATGGCCGCTGTGTACTGACCTCAAATGGCCGCTGTCAACTGTAATAAACTGGTGGGAAACAAGGAGAAGAGGGATCACATCCCAGATCGCCCAGGAAGGGCATCACGGAGGGTCTGCGGGGAGAGAGGAGAAGGATGGCGGAAAGGGGGCCGGGCTGGGGGAAAGAGAGGAAGGGTTAGGGAAAGGGGGGTTGGGGGGAGAGGGGAAGGGTTAGGGAAAGGGGGCTGGGGGGGGGAGGGGAAGGGTTAGGGAAAGGGGGGCTGGGGGGAGAGGGAAAGGGTTAGGGAAAGGGGGGCGGGGGGGAGGGGAAGGGTTAGGGAAAGGGGGCTGGGGAGAGGGGAAGGGTTATGGAAAGGGGGGCTGGGGGGGATAGTGGAAGCATTAGGGAAAGGGGGCTGGGTGGAGAGGGGAAGGGTTAGGGAAAGGGGGGCTGGGGGGAGGGGAAGGGTTAGGGAAAGGGGGGCTGGGGGGAGGGGAAGGGTTAGGGAAAGGGGGGCTTGGGCGGGAGGGTATAGGTGAGGGAAAGGGGGGCTGGGGGAGAGGGGAAGGGTTGGGAAAGGGGGGCTGGGGGGGGGAGAGGGGAAGGGTTAGGGAAAGAGGCCCGGGGGGGGAGAGGGGAAGGTTTAGGGAAAGGGGGGCTGGGGGGGAGGGGGAAGGGTTAGGGAAAGGGGGGCTGGGGGGGAGGGGAAGGGTAAGGGGGGCTGGGGGGAAGGGAGGTGATAGGGAAAGG
>NW_024055610.1:0-26068 GCF_902713615.1 Scyliorhinus canicula | reverse complement strand
AATTGACCATTCACTTTCTGGACAAAAGAAATACACAATCAAAGCTGTTTCGGGCAAAGATCCATCTACAGGTGGACAAGGGAAAGACACACTCAACTCTGGACAGGGAATTGACCCATTTACAACTGGACAGGGGAAAGACACACTCAACTCTGGATAGGGAATTGACCCATCCACAACTGGACAGGGGAAAGACACACTCAAATCTGGACAGGGAACTGACCCATCCACAACTGGACAGGGGAAAGACACACTCACCTCTGGACAAGGAATTGACCCATTTACAACTGGACATGGGAAAGACACACTCAAATCTGGACAGGGAACTGACCCATCCACAACTGGACAGGGGAAAGACACACTCAACTCTGGACAGGGAATTGACCCATTTACAACTGGACAGGGGAAAGACACACTCAAATCTGGACAGGGAACTGACCCATCCACAACTGGACAGGGGAAAGACACACTCAACTCTGGACAGGGAATTGACCCATTTACAACTGGACAGGGGAAAGACACACTCAACTCTGGACAGGGAATTGACCCATTTACAACTGGACAGGGGAAAGACACACTCAAATCTGGACAGGGAACTGACCCATCCACAACTGGACAGGGGAAAGACACACTCAACTCTGGACAGGGAATTGACCCATTTACAACTGGACAGTGGAAAGACACACTCAAATCTGGACAGGGAACTGACCCATCCACAACTGGACAGGAGAAAGACACACTCAACTATGGACAGGAAATTGACCCATTTACAACTGGACAGGGGAAAGACACACTCAACTCTGGACAGGGCATTGACCCATTTACAACTGGACAGGGGAAAGACACACTCAACTCTGGACAGGGAATTGACCCATTTACAACTGGACAGGGGAAAGACACACTCAAATCTGGACAGGGAACTGACCCATCCACAACTGGACAGGGGAAAGACACACTCAACTCTGGACAGGGAATTGACCCATTTACAACTGGACAGGGGAAAGACACACTCAAATCTGGACAGGGAACTGACCCATCCACAACTGGACAGGAGAAAGACACACTCAACTATGGACAGGAAATTGACCCATTTACAAGTGGACAGGGGAAAGACACACTCAAATCTGGACACATAGATGACCCATTTACCCTGGATCAGGAAAATACATACTCAAATTTGGGACCAATTCACAACTGTACAGGGACAAAAGACACACAAATCTGGTCGGGGAAGTGACACATTCGCAACTGGATAGTGGAAAGGCACACTCCAATCTGGAGAAGGCAGGAACTCATTCACTTACTGGACAGGGGAAGGACACACTCAAATCTGGAGAGGAAACTGACCCACTCATAGCTGGACACGGAAAAGATTCCCTCAAAATGGGTTGGGTCCTAATCATTCAGATGTGGACAGGGGAAAGGCACAATAAAATCTGGAATAGGGAACTGACCCATTCATATCTGGACAATGGCAAGGCACACTCTAATCTGGAGAAGGAAGTAACTCATTCACTTTCTGGGCAGGTGAAAGACACATTCAAATCTGGACAGGGAACTACCCATTCAAAACTGGACAGGGGAAAGTCACACACCAATCTGGGCAGCAAATTGACCTTTCCACAAGTGAACAGGTGCAAGGTACACTCAAATCTGGATACAGACAGAACCCATTCATAATTGAGCAGGGGACAGAGACACTAAAATCTTGATACAGACAGAACCCATTCATAATTGAGCAGGGGACAGAGACACTCAAATCTGGAAGAGTGAACCAACCCATTCACTAATGGAGAGGGGAAATACTCCCTCACAACAGGAGAGGGGAAAGATACACTAATATCTTGACAGGGAACTGACCCGATCACAACTGGACAGGGGAAATACTCCCTCACAACTGGAGAGGGGAAATACCCCTCACAACTGGAGAGGGGAAAGACAAACTGAAATCTCGACAGGGAACTGACCCATTCACAACTGGACAGAGGAAAACACTCAAATCTGGAGTGTGAATTGACCATTCGCTTTCTGGAGACACGAAAAACACAATCAAAGCTGTTTCGGTACTGATCCAGCCACAACTGGACAGGGGAATGACACACTCAAATCTGGATGGGGATCTGAAATATTCACAACTGGACAGTGGAAAGGCACACTCCAATCTGGAGGAGGAAGTAATTCATTCACTTACTGGACAGGGAAAAGACACATTCAAATCTGGCGAGGGAACTGACTCATTCAAAACTAGACATGGAAAAGGCACTCTCAAACCTGGAGAGGGAACTGACCCATTCACTACTGGACAGGTAAAAGACACACTCAAATCTGGAGAGGGAACTGACACATTCACTACTGGACAGGTAAAAGACACTCTCAAATCTGGAAAGGGAACTGATCCATTCACAACAGGACACTGAAAAGACACACACAAATCTGGACAGGGAACTGACCCATTCACAACTGGACATGATAAAGACACACTTAAACCTGGACAGGGAACTGACCCATTCACAACTGGACAGCAAAAAGATAATTACCAATCACTTATTCACTTACTGGGCAGGGGAAAGACACACTCAAATCTGGAGAGGGAACTGATCCATTCATAACGACAGGGAAAAGACACACACAAATCTGGAGAGGGAACTGATCCATTCACAATGAGAGGGAAAAGACACACACAAATCTGGAGAGGGAACTGGCCCATTCAAAACTGGACATGGTAAAGACAGACTGAAATCTAGAAGGGGAACTGACCCTTTCACAACTAGACATGGAAATGACACAATCAAATCTGGACAGGGAACTGACCCATTCACAACTGGACAGGGGAAAGACACACTCAAATGTTGATGGGTACTGACACATTCACAACTAGACAGTTGAAAGGCACACTCCAGTCTTGAGGAGGAAATAACCTTTTCACTTACTGGACAGAGGATAGACATACTCAAATCTGGACAGGGAACTGACCATTTACAACTGGTTGGGGGAAAGACTCCCTCAAACTGGACAGAGTGATCAGACATAACTGGGCAGTGGAACGGAACACATATCTGGAAAGAGAATTGACCACTCAGTGCTGAAGGAGGCAAAGACACAATAAAATATGTTTGGGGGACTGAACCATCCACCACTGGAGAGGTGAAAGGCATTCACATCTTGACTTGGAACTGACCCATTGACAACGACGGGGAAAAGACACACTCAACCCTGGAGAGGGAACTGACCCATTCACTACTGCACAGAGGAAATACTCTCTTGAACTGAACAGGGAACTGACCATTCATATCTGGACAGCAGACATCTGAACACTCAAATCGGGAGAGAAAACTGACGCACTCAAAACTGGAGAGGGGAAATACTCCCTCACAACTGGAGAGGGGAAATACTCCCTCACAACTGGAGAAGGGAAATACTCCCTCACAACTGGAGAGGGGAAATACTCCCTCACAACTGGAGAGGGGAAATACTCCCTCACAACTGGAGAGGGGAAATACTCCCTCACAACTGGAGAGGGGAAATACTCCCTCACAACTGGAGAGGGGAAATACTCACAACTGGAGAGGGGAAATACTCCCTCACAACTGGAGAGGGGAAATACTGCCTCACAACTGGAGAGGGGAGATACTCCCTCACAACTGGAGAGGGGAAATACTCCCTCACAACTGGAGAGGGGAAATACTGCCTCACAACTGGAGAGGGGAGATACTGCCTCACAACTGGAGAGGGGAAATACTGCCTCACAACTGGAGAGGGGAAATACAGCCTCACAACTGGAGAGGGGAAATACTGCCTCACAACTGGAGAGGGGAAATACTCCCTCACAACTGGAGAGGGGAAATACTCCCTCACAACTGGAGAGGGGAAATTCTCCCTCACAACTGGAGAGGGGAAATACTCCCTCACAACTGGAGAGGGGAAATACTGCCTCACAACTGGAGAGGGGAAATACTCCCTCACAACTGGAGAGGGGAAATACTGCCTCACAACTGGAGAAGGGAAATACTGCCTCACAACTGGAGAGGGGAAATATTCCCTGAAAACTGGAGAGGGAAAATACTCCCTCACAACTGGAGAGGGGAAATACTCCCTCACAACTGGAGAGGGGAAATACTCCCTCACAACTGGATAGGGGAAATACTGCCTCACAACTGGAGAGGGGAAATACTGCCTCACAACTGGAGAGGGGAAATACTCCCTCACAACTGGAGAGGGGAAATACTCCCTCACAACTGGAGAGGGGAAATACTCACTCACAACTGGAGAGGGGAAATACAGCCTCACAACTGGAGAGGGGAAATACTGCCTCACAACTGGAGAGGGGAAATACTCCCTCACAACTGGAGAGGGGAAATACTCCCTCACAACTGGAGAGGGGAAATACTCCCTCACAACTGGAGAGGGGAAATACTCCCTCACAACTGGACAGGGGAAATACTCCCTGAAAACTGGAGAGGGAAAATACTCCCTCACAACTGGAGAGGGGAAATACTCCCTCACAACTGGAGAGGGGAAATTCTGCCTCACAACTGGAGAGGGGAAATACTGCCTCACAACTGGAGAGGGGAAATACTCACTCACAACTGGAGAGGGGAAATACTGCCTCACAACTGGAGAGGGGAAATACTTCCTCACAACTGGAGAGGGGAAATACTCCCTCACAACTGGAGAGGGGAAATACTGCCTCACAACTGGAGAGGGGAAATACTCCCTCACAACTGGAGAGGGGAAAGACAAACTGAAATCTCGACAGGGAACTGATCCATTCACAACTGGACAGGGGGAAATATGAATTATGGAGCGTGAATTGGCCATTCGATCAAAAGGAAAATACAATCAAGGCTATTTAAGGTACTGACACATTCATATCAGGACAGTGGAAATGCACACTCCAATCTGGAGTAGGAGCTAACTCATTCACTTACTGGACAGGGGAAAAACATCCGGATCTGGAGAGGGAACTGACCCATTTAAATCTGGACAGTGGAAAGGAACAACTCCAACTTGGAGAATTAACTAACTCATTCACTTCAGATCTGGAGAGGGGTCTGACCCATTTACATCTGGACAGTGAAAGACACACTCAGAACTGGAGAGGGACCCAGATCCGAATGTACCTTTCCCTTGTCCAGATTTAAATGGGTCAGTTCCCTCTCCAGATCCGAATGTGCCTTTCCCTTGTCCAGTTTTAAATGGGTCAGTTCCCTCTCAAGATCTGAATGTTTTTCCCCTGTCCAGTAAGTGAATGAGTTAGCTCCTTCTCCAGATTGGAGTGTGCATTTCCACTGTCCTGATATGAATGTGTCAGTACCTTAAATAGCCTTGATTGTATTTGCCTTTTGATTGAATGGCCAATTCACGCTCCATAGTTATTTGGAGATCTAATTTGGAGATCAATTTACAACTGATTTGGGAAAATACGCTCTCAAACTGGAAAGGGTTACAGAGTATTCATATCTGGAGAGGGGAAGAACACACTCAAACCTGGAGTGGAACTGACACATCCAGAACTGGACAGGGTACAAACACACTCAAACCTGGAGTGGAACTGACACACCCAGAACTGGACAGGGTACAAACACACTCAAACCAGACAGTGAAGTAAACTTTCAAAACAGAAGAGTGGAAAGCCACACTCAAATCTCGAAAGGGAACTCACCCATTCACAACTGAATAGGAGAGAAACACACTCATATCTGGAGAGTCAACTGACCATATAGGGGCTCGTTTAGTTCACTGGGCTAAATCGCTGGCTTTTAAAGCAGACCAAGCAGGCCAGCAGCACGGTTCGATTCCCGTACCAGCCTCCCCGAACAGGCGCCGGAATGTGGCGACTAGGGGCTTTTCACAGTAACTTCATTGAAGCCTACTCGTGACAATAAGCGATTTTCATTCATTTCATATACAACGGGATGGGGCAAAGACTCCCTCAAACTGGACAGGGAACTGACCATTCCTAACTGGACACTGGAACATAACACATACATATGGAAAGAGAATTGACCATTCTGAGCTGAAGACATCAAAGACACAATAAAATATGTTTTGGCAACTGACCCATCCACCAGTTGGCAGGTGGAAGGTATTCACATCTCGACTGGGAGCAGACCCATTCACAACTGCTCAGGGGCAAGGCACACTCAAACCTAAACAGGGACCGAACCATTCACATCTGTATATGTGAAGGCACACTCAAACCTAAACAGGGACCGAACCATTCACATCTGTATATGTGAAGGCACACTCAAACCTAAACAG
This sequence comes from Scyliorhinus canicula, assembly GCF_902713615.1. Taxonomy (NCBI): domain Eukaryota; kingdom Metazoa; phylum Chordata; class Chondrichthyes; order Carcharhiniformes; family Scyliorhinidae; genus Scyliorhinus; species Scyliorhinus canicula. The sequence continues at coordinate 19,807 of NW_024055610.1, read as the reverse complement.
GGGCCGAACCATTCACATCTGTATATGTGAAGGCACACTCAAACCTAAACAGGGACCGAACCATTCACATCTGTATATGTGAAGGCACACTCAAACTGTTGCACGTTTTACTATGGGCGTAAAACACGTTTATTGGAGTGTATTAACACGCCTCCGAGTTCGACGTGTGCTTAACACTGCTAGGCTCTGCTCTATGTAATTATTTAGCTCTGGAGTCGCCAGTTGCCGTATAGGCAACGTCACAAGTATTCCAAGGTCAAGTTCAAAGTAATAAAGACGATACACCGATTAGTCAAGTTCAAACGATCAATATTTATTATACAGTTAATAATAAATACTCATGCACACACTAAGAGACTAAGCTACAACTAAACATAAGCAAACAGAATACTTATCTAACAGGAACAGGCAAGGTCAGGGAACGAGGCCTTCGTCCTGGTTTTGTCTGCAGCCTTCAGCAAGCGTTCTGGCACTTGGGAGTCTAGCGGGCTTGGATCGCGTAGCGAGCGTTGAACTTACGGTTTCGGCGGCTGGTGCTCAACGGCTGGAGTCAGGATACCAGGTGTCAGTCGGGGCCGGAGCACGGGTTTAACAGACCGGACAACACGAGGTCCCTATCTTTTATAGGGGTTCCGTTGTCCTTCCCTCTTCTCGGGCGGGCTCTACCTATTGGATCAATTTCTTATCGATACTGGATTAATTCCCCAATGCGAGGGGGTCTCCGTGATGGAGGGGGCGTTTCTTATGTCCTTTTGTTTGGAGGTTTCTGGTGCCTCGATGTCTGGGTCTTGATTGGAATGTGTCCATTCAGAACCAAATGTATCTATTGTGTGGGTGTTCAAGTCTGATGGCCTCATTAGCATGCAAAGCGTTTTGCCATTTGCACCTAGCTAAGGTCTTTTCACCTGAGCCCAAACTGGTTTCTGCTGCTGCAGAATGCAAACTGCTCTTTGCAGACTGCTGTTCTGGCTGAACTGTCTGTTTCCCAGCAGCCTTCCATTTTAGTTTGGCTCAGTGTCCATTTTGCGTGGCCAGCATGGCTACATTCCCTCCTTGTGATCCTCACAATCATACTATTGTGAAGGATCACCTATGTACTTTGCCTCCTTGTGTTCTGACCTCTTGCCAGTTCCTGTTCTACTCTGTTCTAAACTATGGGAAGAAGAGAGAAAAAAAAAATTTAACTAACATCTCTACTTGGCCCTATGTCAAAGGGACATGCATTACTACAACTGGGAACCTCTACCTATCACTATTAACCTTAACTTAAACATTTAATCACTCTAAAATCTTAACCATTCACACCACAACATCACACTTCCCAACTCGGCAGTCGAGTATGGAACAATATAATACATGGCTGAATTTTATTTACAGAGTGTTGTAATCAGTGAGGGGTTGAGGGGTTTGGTGGAATCCGAAGATGGGGGATTGCACTCTATAGATGGGTGAGGTGCTGGAACGAGAGGCTCTCCTCTTCCATTTCCTCAACCTGAGGGTCTGCACTAGGATGATGAGGATCGCAATCACCAACAGTGATTCGATTATGTAGGACATGGAGTACCACGTCATGAATTTAGTACACCAGGTCTGAACCTCGCTGATCAGAGCTGAGCACTGGGGGTTTGCTGTAGTAACATTTACGGTGGGGGTTGTGGGGGAAACGTGTCTTGTTTCCACACATATACATATGACATTAAATAGTAATAAGTGGGCTTCCATCATTTTGCTGTTCTTCTTCTTTCTCTTCCTTCTTCCTCCGGTATTGACAATCCTGGCTTCGACCCCTGTCTCGTCCTTTGAAACCTTTGGGATCAAGCACAGTATCTGTCAATACACAGTTTAAGACCTTTACTTGTTAGTGCATCTGTCTTTCAAAACCCAATTGACCCTTTAAAATGACTGGCTAAGTCACACCCTGTGACTCCCCTCATTTTTTTTTTCAAAAAGCGAATTTAAAGACCAGCATACACCTAACAATCCTTCCTTCTGCGAGCCGTCTCGCAGGCTTTGCTGATTTACCATCCGAATGTTCCCGGATGTAAATAGCATGTGGGATGGCGGCCGAAGGGCTACCTAACCTAAAATGAAAACAAACTTGGAAATAAACATCCGAATGAGTTGCGTATGGGCCGCTACGGGTACGAGTTGGATGGGATCCCCGGGTAGGGCGTGCTGTGCCATACCCGAGCTTGGCTGACCAAGGGTTGGTTCTCAGACAGGGCGGGTCCTCAGTGCCGTTTGTCCACTGCCTGAGTAACCTGGAAAAACGGGTACGAATGTGTTTACCATGACTTGCAGCCTCTATTTCGCCGAATAGAGGGGCACCTAAAAAAACCAAGGGAGCCAAGATGCTCCAACTGAGGACATCACTGAAGTTCTCAGAGATATCTGCAGATAAACTATTTGGCGTGTGGCCTTACAACTTTGGAAAAGATCTCCAATCAAACCGAAGTTCTCAAAAGTTTCGGCAGACAAGCTAACGTGTATGTGAGGTGGTCACAATCTTTTCAGCTGAAAAGAAGATGTCCATCCTCCAGCTGAAACATTGTACGATCCTGAGACAAACAAACATAAAACGAAGACAAACATACGTGCAGGTTCCATCAGAAAGGACATCGTTTCCCTTAAACGATTCCTATCTTACATCATCTGGACACCTCACTTTGATTCTGCCTCTGTGAACAGGGTCACAAAGGGGTTGCCGTGTCGGGAGTCAGACACCGTGTCGTCCTGCTCTCCCGGATCCCACACCCTTGTGTGGATCAGGCATGCTATTTTGGAGTTGTGTGACCGGGGGTCACTCTCGTCATTGCGGACAAGTCTGTAGGAATTGTCCCTGTGCCATTGTGTAGCGTCGAGTGTGTTGTCGGGGTAGTCGGGGTCGGGTGGTGGTTCGGGGTTTTTGAGGTAAGTGACTTCCATGGGGTCACTGGAGTCGGGGTCATAGTTGGTGCAGTGTGGGCTGTATGGCTGTGTGCTGTCGCTGTCTTCAGAGTCAGTGTCTGTCCTACTGTCTCTGCTGTGGCAGCTTGTGGGCGTGTCGGGGCGTGGTCTGTAGTGGTCTGTGGGCGGAGTCGTGGGCGAGTCCGTGGATGAACTGGTCTGTGAGGGGGATGGTGGAAAAGTGTCTCTGGTGGGCGGGGTGAAGTGTTCTGCTGCATCCAGCAGGACATGGTGAGCATGGTTGGCCTGTGTTCCATATGCCTTTAACTGGTTTATATGGAACCACGCGGTCTTCCCATTAGGATACTTTATCCTGTAAACGGAGGGGCTAATTTTGTCCGAAATTGAGTAGGGGCCGGAATATTTTGGAGCCAAAAAACTGCTGGGGTTATAAACAGATAACATTACCTGTTGCCCAACCTGGAATTCTGTGGTGTGTACGGTCTTATTGAAACAGGCAGTCCGTTGCTGTCGGCGTTTCCCTAGCTGGACTGCGGCTGCGAGCTGTGCAGACCTCACAGTCTCAACTAGATCTTTAACTGCCTTTTCATGTGTGAGGGCCGTCACTTCGGGGCTTGTCATGTCCAGTCCTAAAAGGAATTCTGTACCTTTCATAGGGCGTCCGGTCATGAGTGTGTGTGGTGTGTATCCTGTCGATGTGGAGACAGTGTTCCTTATGAACATAAGTGCAAAGGGGAGCACTGAATCCCATGTGGAATTGTTCTCTTGAACCATTTTCCTAAGGGTAGTTTTTAGGGTCCGATTCATGCGCTCCACAATCCCGCTGGACTGTGGATGATACGCAATATGGAAGTTCTGTTTGATTCCGAATATTGTCAGGACGTTCCTCATGACCCGTCCTGTAAAGTGAGATCCCTGGTCCGAATCGATACTTCGGGGTAAACCCCATCTCGTGAAGATGTGGTGGGTCAGGATCTTTGCAGCTGTCTTTGCTGTATTTGTTCGTGAGGGAAATGCCTCTACCCACTTGGTAAAGGTATCTATCACCACCAGAACGTATTTATAGCCATTCCTGCAAGGGGGCAATGGACCTATAAAGTCGATCTGGAGGTTTGTCCAAGGGCCGTTAACTGGGCGAGTATGCCGAAGTTGTGCCTTCTTAGAATACCGCTCCGGGTTATTCTGAGCACAAATCAGGCAATTCTCTATGTAGTGCGTTACATCATTCCTGAGATTAGGCCACCAACAGAGTTGCCTGAGGTGCCTCGTTGTTGCATCAATTCCCTGATGCCCGTGTCCGTCATGGAACAAGGCAATCATCTGATTCCTGTCCTGCTGTGGGACCACATAAAGTTGGTCCTTAATGATCACACCCTCATGTGTGGTCAGTGCGTGTTTAAAGTGCTCGTAAGCAGGCACAAAGTTTCCCTTGAAAACCTCCCTGAGGTCTCCGTCCTGTTTTTGTGCTGCCACGAGATCTTTAATATCAGTCTGTGAGACTTGGACTGCGCTCACAGGGGCGCTAGCTGGTGCGCTAGCTGGGGGGGTCCATAAGTGTCCTCTCCTGGAACCTGCCTTAGCCAACGCGTCGGCCTTTACATTCCCAGGGGGTGATGACCTATGGTGGCTTCTTACTTTTATTATGCCGAAGGTCCTGTCCTTCGCTTTCTCTAGGATATGCTGGAGTAAGGGGGCTGATGGAAGGGGTTTTCCGTCTGCGGAGACAAAACCTCGTGTCCTCCACAGGGGCAGAAAATCTGTTAGGCTGTTACAGACATATAAGCTGTCTGAATATATGTCTGCTGGGCTGGGGAAAGAATCGGGGTGGTCCACTATGTACGCTATGGCTGCTAGCTCTGCTGCCTGCGCGCCTAAGTGACCTGGTAACTTAAGAGCTATCTCTTCGAGAGCGCGCCCCTGCGCGTCCTCTACGTAGATGCCGCATCCTGTGATACGCTCACCATTTAAAACTGTGGAGGAACCGTCTACATAAATCCTCAAGGGTCCACACGTGTCTGTGGGCTGGGGGCTTTGTTTCGGGTTCCCTATCTTCCTGGGGGGTGTTTTTGCTAAAAAGGGTCCTGTGTTATGCAGGGGAGCTACAATTTCACAGTCATGGGGCTGTCCGGGGTATTGGAGGTTGTCTGCTAAGTATGTGTGGGTGCGTGTCCGTTTCACTGTAATGTCCCGTCCTTGTAAAAGTAGGGTCCACCTAGCTGCCCTAATCTGGCTAACTGAACCGTCCTTCAGTCGACCGTCTAGTAGTAGCTGTGTGGGTGTGTGTTCGGTTAGAATGGTGATGGGGTTTAGTCCGGTGATGTATGAGAAATACTGCACTGCCCAGAAGACAGCAAGGAGGTGCCTCTCACAGGCTGAAAATCCTTGTTCTACCGGGTCTAACAGTCGGGAGGCATAAGCCACTGGTCTTAGCTGCTCGTGCCGTTCCTGAAGCAACACGGCCGAGAGGGTTAGATCTGTGCTAGCTACCTCGATTGCGTACGGGGAAAGTTGGTCGGGGACTAGCAGCGCGGGTGCTGCACTAAGGGCTCGTTTTAACTCTTCCACAGCGCCTATATGCTGCAGAAGCCATTCCCAGGGAGCTCCTTTCTTAAGGAGGTCTGAAAGTGGGGCGGCTTTTGTCGCGAATCCGTCGATGTGGTTCCGACAATAGCCAACCAGTCCTAAAAACGACCGGAGGGCTGATACATTCTGGGGAAGGGGCAATTTGACGATCGAATCAATTCTTTTGAATTCGATCTCGCGTTTGCCGTGCGTGATGACTGATCCCAAATACATCACTTTACTTTCCAATATTTGGGCCTTTTTCGGGTTAACTTTACAGCCAATTTCAGTTAAGAGTTCCAGGAGTTCGGCCAGAAGCGTAATGTGCTCTGCCTTTGTGTCTGTCTGCAGTAGTAGGTCGTCTACATACTGTACCAGACATTCGGGTCGGGAAAATTTTTCTAATCCACTTGCCAGCTGTCGGTGGAAAATGGAGGGTGAATTGTGGAATCCTTGTGGGAGGCATGTCCACGTGTACTGCTGTGTTTTAAAAGTGAATGCGAATTTGTATTGGCACGCTTTTGCCAATGGTATTGACCAGAATCCATTACTGATGTCCAATACCGTGAAGTACTTGGCGTTGAGACCCTGCTTGAGCATGGTCTCGGGACTAGTAGCTACCGTTGGGGCTACTGCGGGGGTTACTTTGTTGAGTTCCCGATAATCGATGGTCAGGCGCCATGATCCATCGGGCTTCCTCACTGGCCAAATAGGGGCATTGTTGGTGGAGGCTACCGTTCTCAGTACACCTTGGTCCAACAAGCTGCCTATAACTTTTTCTATTTCCACCTCTGCTTCAAGGGGAAATCTATATTGCTTTTGCGGTCGGGGGTCCTGTCCGGTAACATGAACTTGTCCAGTCATTCTGCCACAGTCATGACGGTGACTTGCAAATGCTGTCCTGTGTTTGTTTAGTAGGGCCTTAATTTGTCTGTCGGTGTGGAGCGTAGTCAGGTCGAATGAGTATTCTCCCACTGCGCTAATCCGATTAGCGTAGTCTCCTACTGTGAGGGTGGCTGGGGCTCTGTCTGATCTAGCCATTCGCCAGACACACTGGTTCACTGGGTCGAACGACAAGCTGTGAGCGTTCATAAAATCTATCCCCAGGATGTGCTCTGCTGTCCGGGGAAGATTTACTAAAACTACGGGGTGCCTTGTGGAAATGTTCCCTAGCTGGATCGCTACGGGTGCTGTGATATGTCCCTGCTGCGAGTGTCCGGTGAACCCGCTAAGTGTGATGGTGGAGGTGGTCGGCCACGTGTCTGCGTGTGCCGTGGTTGTGGAGTTAATGGTGGTGCGGGATCCTCCTGTGTCCCACAGTAACTCTATGGGCTTCCCTTTGACTTTTGCCGTGACTACGGGCCTCCCTGATGAGTCCCATAGTGTGTCACAGACCCAAGTGGGGGAGCCCGAACACCGTCAGTTCGTCTCGTCCACATTGGTGGGTCCTGACTGTACTGCTACATTGTGGATGGGTTTTGCTTTGTTGCGGTTCAGAGTGCCTGTCTGCTGGCCTCTCTGAGATCGCTGGGGTGCTTGGCACTCTTTAGCCCAATGCCCTAACTGTCCACAGTTATAGCATTCCTGTCCTTTCTGTTGAGGGCTGCTCTTGCCTTCATTTACCCATGCGGGCTTCTGGTGCTCTCTGACTGCTTGGATATCTGCAGCAGCCTGAGCCTCTTCTGGGGATCTAACCTTTCCTTTTGCCTGAAGCGATTGCTCCCAAGCGCGGGACAATCTTTTCAGGACCCATTTTTCGTTATGGGCCTCTTCTGAGGGGTCATAACTATTGCAAGCGCTCTGTCCTGCCTCTGTTGCGTGTGAGATAATTGTGCGCGTCCACTTAACCATATTTTCGCGGGTTAAATGCGCTCTATCTAGCTGTCCGAAAACTGCGCTGAAATGAATCCACAGCCTTCCTGCGAATGCTGTGGGGTGTTCGGATCTCTTCTGCCTGCACTTATTCAATCCTTCTACGGGGTCACCTCTATTGTACCCGATGGCATCTAAAATGGCAGTGTGCATCTCCTCTAGGCTGCCTCCTGCCACGTTTTGTGGGTCGGGGAGGGCTGCCACTACACTCTGGTCTAAGCTCAGCACGGTGAGCTTAACCTGCTCTCTCTCATCCAGGCCGTACATGGTAGCCTGCTGCTTTACTTTAGCGAAAAACTGGTGGGGGTCTGCGGTGGGGAGGAACGGAGTGATCTTTTCACAAGCGTCCCTTAGCTGGGTTACTGTTAACGGGGTGGTGTAAGTTATGTCTGGGGCGCCTTCTGATTCGGCTTTCCTTTGTGTGGTTACGGGATTCATGGGTGCGGTTATGGTCTGAGCTGTGGGGGGTTGGGGTGCCTGTCGTTTCTGCTGAGCTGCTGGCGCACATGTTCCCTGAACATAACGCTGCGCTGTCTCGCTTAATTCCTGCCAATCTGGGGCGTTTTCCCCATCTAACTGAGCTCCAAAGGTGCTTTGGAAGCCATTCTGCACCGAAAGCAGAGATTGCAGTTCCGCAATCTGTTTCCTGCATTTCGCGTGGTCAACTGTGCTTTGTCTTTGTTCGGTCGTTGCAGCGTGGAGTGCTCTCAAAGCTGCTTTGAGATCGGAACATTGCCTCTGCAATGCCTCCACCTGCTTTTCCGATTCCTGTCTTATCAGAACGGCACGTTGCACGTCCTGATAGGCTTTCTCATACTGGGTCTGGGAACTGTTCAGATGAGCTAGACAAGACTGGTGAGCCCTCTTGGCATCATCCACCTCTCTACCCTTCTCTGCCAACTTCCCTTTAAGATCCAGGTTTTCTTTCTCGATGTCCCTGACATCGACCTTACTCATTCGGTTCCTTTCCTCCAAATCTGCCCGGAGCGTCCTGATGACCTCCTCTGCGCCTCGCAACTGTGCCAAGCAGGACACAATCGCCATCGGCTTGCGTGCTTTTCCTAAACTCTTTTTGTGTATTTGAGAGAGGTTCTCCCACCAAGTATGACCTATACTCCCAGGACCTGTCTCCTCATTTGCACAAAACTCTTTCCAAAGGGGCCATCCCTTTCCCTGCAGATATTTGCGGAGTTCCAGCTCCCACGTGGGACACTGGCCTACCCTGCTACTGCTGCTGGTCGCTGCGACCACAAACCTTTCTGGGTCCATCAGACGTTCCATTGCCTGCATGGCCATTTTCTCTGACTCTCTTTTTATAATTTGGAACAGGGGGTTGCTGGGGTGGTGTTTCGTAAAAAGGGTACGGCTTACGCTATGTTCCGATCACAAAACTACCGAAAGTTTGTCGCAACAAAAAGCTTTCAGTTTTACCTTACAGCCCTGTTAGTACGCATGCACTAAACACACTTCCGAATTTCGCTTATTATTTTGAACACCATGAATACTTGTGATCTCTTTCTTTCTCTGCAATTTGGAGTTCTAATTCAAATTTCAGGGTCCTGGACACTGTGGTGTTTCCACTCACAACAGGGTCCCGGCGGAGTCGCCACTAAATGTTGCACGTTTTACTATGGGCGTAAAACGCGTTTATTGGAGTGTATTAACACGCCTCCGAGTTCGACGTGTGCTTAACACTGCTAGGCTCTGCTCTATGTAATTATTTAGCTCTGGAGTCGCCAGTTGCCGTATAGGCAACGTCACAAGTATTCCAAGGTCAAATTCAAAGTAATAAAGACGATACACCGATTAGTCAAGTTCAAACGATCAATATTTATTATACAGTTAATAATAAATACTCATGCACACACTAAGAGACTAAGCTACAACTAAACTTAAGCAAACAGAATACTTATCTAACAGGAACAGGCAAGGTCAGAGAACGAGGCCTTCGTCCTGGTTTTGTCTGCAGCCTTCAGCAAGCGTTCTGGCACTTGGGAGTCTAGTGGGCTTGGATCGCGTAGCGAGCGTTGAACTTACGGTTTCGGCGGCTGGTGCTCAACGGCTGGAGTCAGGATACCAGGTGTCAGTCGGAGCCGGAGCACGGGTTTAACAGACCGGACAACACGAGGTCCCTATCTTTTATAGGGGTTCCGTTGTCCTTCCCTCTTCTCGGGCGGGCTCTACCTATTGGATCAATTTCTTATCGATACTGGATTAATTCCCCAATGCGAGGGGGTCTCCGTGATGGAGGGGGCGTTTCTTATGTCCTTTTGTTCGGAGGTTTCTGGTGCCTCGATGTCTGGGTCTTGATTGGAATGTGTCCATTCAGAACCAAATGTATCTATTGTGTGGGTGTTCAAGTCTGATGGCCTCATTAGCATGCAAAGCGTTTTGCCATTTGCACCTAGCTAAGGTCTTTTCACCTGAGCCCAAACTGGTTTCTGCTGCTGCAGAATGCAAACTGCTCTTTGCAGACTGCTGTTCTGGCTGAACTGTCTGTTTCCCAGCAGCCTTCCATTTTAGTTTGGCTCAGTGTCCATTTTGCGTGGCCAGCATGGCTACACCCTTACCAACTTTTACAGATTCACTATAGAGGGCATCCTATCGGGCTGCATCACAGCCTGGTATGGCAACTGCTCGGCCCAGGACCGCAAGGAACTTCAGAGAGTCGTGAATACCGCCCAGTCCATCACACGAACCTGCCTCCCATCCATTGATTCCATCTACACCTCCCGCTGCCGGGGGAAAGCAGGCAGCATAATCAAGGATCCCTCCCACCCGGCTTACTCACTCTTCCAACTTCTTCCATCGGGCAGGAGATACAGAAGTCTGAGAACACGCACAAACAGATTCAAAAACAGCTTCTTCCCCACTGTCACCAGACCCCTAAATGACCCTCTTATGGACTGACCTCATTAACACTACACCCTGTCTGCTTCATCCGATGTCAATGCTTATGTAGTACATTGTATATATTGTGTTTCCCTATTATGTTTTCTCATGTATTTTCTTGAATTCTATTTAATTCCCTTTTCTTCCCATGTACTGAATGATCAGTTGAGCTGCTTGCAGAAAAATACTTTTCACTGTACCTCGGTACACGTGACAATAAACAAATCCAATCCAATCCAGTGCTGGCTGGGGGGGGGGAGGGAGCACTGGCAGCGCTGGCTGTGGGGGGTATCACTGGCAGTGCTGGCTGTGGGGGGTACCACTGGCAGTGCTGGCTGTGGGGGTATCACTGGCAGTGCTGGCTGTGGGGGTATCACTAGCAGTGCTGGCTGTGGGGGGCACTGGCAGAGCTGGCTGTGGGGGGCATCACTGGCAGTGCTGGCTGTGGGAGTATCACTGGCAGTGCTGGCTGTGGGGGGTGGGGGCACTGGCAGTGTTGGCTGTGGGGGGTATCACTGGCAGTGCTGGGCTGTGGGGGGTATCACTGGCAGTGCTGGCTGTGGGGGTATCACTGGCAGTGCTGGCTGTGTGGGGGGTATCACTGGCAGTGTTGGCTGTGGGGGAGGGGGGGGTCACTGGCAGTGCTGGCTGTGGGGGGTATCACTGGCAGTGCTGGCTGTGGGGGGGCACTGGCAGTGCTGGCTGTGTGCGGTATCACTGGAAGTGCTGGCTGTGAGGGGGGTATCACTGGCAGTGCTGGCTGTGGGGGGGTTATCACTGGCAGTGTTGGCTGTGGGGGAGCACTGGCAGTGCTGGCTGTGTGGGGGAGCACTGGCAGTGCTGGATGTGGGGGGTGGGAGCACTGGCCGTGTTGGCTGTCGGGGGTATCACTGGCAGTGTTGGCTGTGGGGGGGTATCACTGGCAGTGCTGGCTGTGTGGGGTTGTATCACTGGCAGTGCTGGCTGTGGGGGGTATCACTGGCAGTGCTGGCTGTGGGGGGTATCACTGGCAGTGTTGGCTGTGGGGGTACACTGGCAGTGCTGGCTGTGGGGGGGTATCACTGGCAGTGCTGGCTATGGGGATGGCACTGGCTGGGGGGTATCACTGGCAGTGCTGGCTGTGGGGGGTATCACTGGCAGTGCTGGCTGTGGGGGGTATCACTGGCAGTGCTGGCTGTGGGGGTATCACTGGCAGTGTGGCTGTGTGGGGTATCACTGGCAGTGCTGGCTGTGGGGGGTATCACTGGCAGTGTTGGCTGTGGGGGGTATCACTGGCAGTGTTGGCTGTGGGGGTATCACTGGCAGTGTTGGCTGTGGGGGGTATCACTGGCAGTGCTGGCTGTGGGGGGGTATCACTGGCAGTGCTTGCTGTGGGGGTATCACTGGCAGTGTTGGCTGTGGGGGGTATCACTGGCAGTGTTGGCTGTGGGGGGTATCACTGGCAGTGCTGGCTGTGGGGGGTATCACTGGCAGTGTTGGCTGTGGGGGGTATCACTGGCAGTGCTGGCTGTGGGGGTATCACTGGCAGTGTTGGCTGTGGGGGGTATCACTGGCAGTGCTGGCTGTGGGGGTATCACTGGCAGTGCTGGCTGTGGGTGGGCACTGGTAGTGCTGGCTGTGGGTGGAGCACTGGCAGTGTTGGCTGTGGGGGCACTGGCAGTGCTGGCTGTGGTGGGGTATCACTGGCAGTGCTGGCTGTGGGGGGTATCACTGGCAGTGCTGGCTGTGGGGGGTATCACTGGCAGTGCTGGCTGTGGGGGGTATCACTGGCAGTGTTGGCTGTGGGGGGGAGGGAGCACTGGCAGTGCTGGCTGTGGGGGTATCACTGGCAGTGTTGGCTGTGGGGTGTATCACTGGCAGTGCTGGCTGTGGGGGGTATCACTGGCAGTGCTGGCTGTGGGGGGTATCACTGGCAGTGCTGGCTGTGGGGGGGTATCACTGGAAGTGCTGGCTGTGGGGGGTATCACTGGCAGTGTTGGCTGTGGGGGGTATCACTGAAAAGCCTCAGTGTGAGTGGCACGGGGCACAATGGTTAGCACAGCTGCCTACGGCACTGAGGACACAATGGCCGTGAACTGACATAAAATGGCCGCCGTGAACTGACATAAAATGGCCACCGTGAACTGACATAAAATGGCTGCCGTGAACAGACATAAAATAGCCGCTGTGAACTGACCAAAAATGGCCGCTGTGAACTGACATAAAATGGCCGCCATGAACTGACATAAAATGGCCGCCGTGAGCTGACATAAAATGGCCACTGTGTACTGACCTAAAATGGCCGCTGTGAACTGACATAAAATGGCCGCTGTGTACTGACATAAAATGGCAACTGTGCACTGACCTAAATGGCCGCTGTGAACTGACATAAAATGGCCGCTGTGTACTGACATAAAATGGCCGCAGTGTACTGACCTAAAATGGCAACTGTGCACTGACCTAAAATAGCCGCTGTGAACTGACCGAAAATGGCGGCTGTGAACTGACCTAAAATGGCGGCTGTGTACTGACCTAAAATGGCCGCTGTGTACAGACATTAAATGGCCGCTGTGTACTGACATAAAATAGCCGCCGTGAACTGACATAAAATGGCCACCGTGAACTGACATAAAATGGCCGCCGTCATCTGACCTAATATGGCCGCTGTGAAATGACCTAAAATGGCCACTGTGTACTGACCTAAAATGGCAACTGTGCACTGACCTAAAATGGCCGCTGTGTACTGACCTAAAATGGCCGCTGTGAACTGACCTAAAATGGCCGCCGTGTACTGACCTAAAATGGCTGCTGTGAACTGACCTAAAATGGCCGCTGTGTACTGATCTAAAATGGCCACTGTGTACAGACCTAAAATGGCCACTGTGTACTGACCTAAATGGCCGCTGTGTACTGACCTAAAATGGCCGCTGTGTACTGACCTAAAATGGCCGCTGTGTACTGACCTAAATGGCCGCTGTGTACTGATCTAAAATGGCCGCTGTGTACTGACCTAAAATGGCCGCTGTGTACTGACCTAAAATGGCCACTGTGAACTGTCATAAACTGGTGGGAAACAAGAAGAAGAGGGATCACATCCCAGATCACCCAGGAAGGGCATCACGGAGGGTCTGCGGGGAGAGAGGAGAAGGATGGCGGAAAGGGGGCCTGGGGGGGAGGGGGTGAAGCGTTAGGGAAAGGGGGGCTGGGGGGCAGGGGGTGAAGGTTAGGGAAAGGGGGGCTGGGGGAGGGGAAGGGTTAGGGAAAGGGGGGCGGGGGGAGGGGAAGGGTTAGGGAAAGGGGGGCTGGGGGGAGGGGGGTGTTAGGGAAAGGGGGGCTGGGGGAGAGGGGAAGGGTTAGGGAAAGGGGGGCTGGGGGGAGGGGAAGGGTTAGGGAAAGGGGGCTGGGGAGAGGGGAAGGGTTAGGGAAAGGGAGGCTGGGGGTGAGGGGAAGGGTTAGGGAAAGGGGGGCTGGGGGGGAGGGGAAGGGTTAGGGAAAGGGGGGCTGGGGGGAGAGGGGAAGGGTTAGGGAAAGGGGGCTGGGGGAGGGGAAGGGTTAGGGAAAGGGGGCTGGGGGGAGAGGGGAAGGGTTAGGGAAAGGGGGGCTGGGGGGGAGAGGGAAGGGTTAGGGAAAGGGGGGCTGGGGGGGAGGGGAAGGGTTAGGGAAAGGGGGGCTGGGGGGAGGGGAAGGGTTAGGGAAAGGGGGCTGGGGGGAGGGGAAGGGTTAGGGAAAGGGGGGCTGGGGGAGAGGGGAAGGGTTAGGGAAAGGGGGCTGGGGGGAGGGGAAGGGTTAGGGAAAGGGGGGCTGGGGGGGAGGGGAAGGGTTAGGGAAAGGGGGGCTGGGGGGGAGGGGAAGGGTTAGGGAAAGGGGGGCTGGGGGGAGGGGAAGGGTTAGGGAAAGGGGGGCTGGGGGAGAGGGGAAGGGTTAGGGAAAGGGGGGCTGGGGGAGGGGAAGGGTTAGGGAAAGGGGGCTGGGGGGAGAGGGGAAGGGTTAGGGAAAGGGGGCTGGGGGGAGAGGGGAAGGGTTAGGGAAAGGGGGGCTGGGGGGGTGGGGATTAGGGAAAGGGGGGCTGGGGGGAGAGGGGAAGCGTTAGGAAAGGGGGGCTGGGGGAGAGGGGAAGGGTTAGGGAAAGGGGGGCTGGGGGAGAGGGGAAGGGTTAGGGAAGGGGGCTGGGGGGAGAGGGGAAGGGTTAGGGAAAGGGGGGCGGGGGGGAAGGGAAGGGTTAGGGAAATGGGGGCTGGGGGGAGGGGAACGGTTAGGGAAAGGGGGGCTGCGGGGAGGTGAAGGGTTAGGGAAAGGGGGGCTGGGGGGAGGTGAAGGGTTAGGGAAATGGGGCTGGGGAGGGGAAGGGTTATGGAAAGGGGGGCTGGGGGGAGAGGGGAAGGGTTAGGGAAAGGGGGGCTGGGGGGGAGGGGAAGGGTTAGGGAAATGGGGCTGGGGGGAGAGAGGGGAAGGGTTAGGGAAAGGGGGGCTGGGTGGGAAGTGGACGGGTTAGGGAAAGGGGGGCTGGGGTGGGAAGGGGAAGGGTTAGGGAAAGGGGGCTGGGGGGTGAGAGGGGAAGGGTTAGGGAAAGGGGGTGGGGGGAGAGGGGAAGGGTTAGGGAAAGGGGGCTGGGGGGAGAGGGGAAGGGTTAGGGAAAGGGGGGCTGGGGGGAGGGGAAGGGTTAGGGAAATGGGGGCTGGGGGGAGGGAAGGGTTAGGGCAAGGGGGGCTGGGGGGAGGGGAAGGGTTAGGGAAATGGGGGCTGGGGGGAGGGGAAGGGTTAGGGAAATGGGGGCTGGGCGGGAGGGGAAGGGTTAGGGAAATGGGGGCTGGGGGGAAGCGTTGGTTAAGAATCCTTTCTCACAGCACATGGAAGTTGTGAATCTTCAAGACTCTCAGTCTAATGTAGTTAAAAACAACTGCATCATTTATCATCAATCCATTTCCCAACCCTAAATACATCTCACACATTTCCATAATGTAGGGATATCTCCATCAAAACTTCTAATCAGTTCCCCATATACTTATTAACACTCACCTGTATGAAGTAAATCCCACTGACAGATACCGAATGCTGCACAGAAAAATGACTGGTTATTTTAAACTTTGAACCTGAACTATTTTAACTTGTCCATCAGCCGTATTGTACAGAAATGGTGTCCCTGGGGGATGATAGATTCTTAGCAAGATTGAAACATTGAGGAACCCCACGTACTGCATTTGACAACATTTGTGGCACTTCCAAAATCTGCGATACATTGCTGTCTGTATTGTGTGAATCCAGCTGGGAAATATCTGGACAGTTTAAACTTCCACTCTTTCTGTATTCTCATCATTTATAAAGAACACAGTTCTCTCCTTTTTTAGTCTAAAGTACATCATTTTATATTTCCCTACACTGAAATGCATCCACCAGTTCAGTCTTCTCCCAAATATTAATATCTCTCTGCAATTGTTTTCAGCAATGTTGCTAACAATGCTGTCTAATGTGTGGTGTCATTGGCAAACTGTAATGTGCAGCATTCTATCAAATTGCCTTAAAGGGCTAATGTACACAGCAAAACTGTGTGTGTGTGCACACGCACACATGTGTCTATGTCGGAGCGGATGTGTGTGTCCGCATGTACCTGTACACGTGTATGTATCTGTCAGTGTGTGCACACGCATGTGTTTGTGTGTGAAAAACTAATCCCACTGCTCCACTCTCTCCTCGTAACCCTGGATTAATACAAACTAATCTCACTGCCCCGCCCTCTCCCCATAGCCCTGTATGAATCCCAATCTAATCCCACTGTCCCGCTCTTCCCATAGCTCTGTATCAATCCCAATCTAATCCCACTGTCCCACTCTCTCCCATAGCCCTGTATCAATCCCCAAACTAATTCCACTGCCCCACTCTCTCCCCATAGCCCTGTATCAATGCCCAAACTAATCTCACTGCCCCGTCCTCTCCCCATAGCCCTGTATCAATCCCCAAACTAATCTCACTGCCCCACTCCCTCCCCATAGCCCTGTATCAATGTCAAACTAATCCCACTGCCCCACTCTCTCCCCATAGCCCTGTATCAATCCCCAAACTAATCCCACTGCCCCGCTCTCTCCCCATAGCCCTGTATCAATCCCCAAACTAATCCCACTGCCCCACTCTCTCCCCATAGCCCTGTATCAATCCCCAAACTAATCCCACTGCCCCACTCTCTCCCCATAGCCCTGTATCAATCCCCAAACTAATCCCACTGCCCCACTCTCTCCCCATAGCCCTGTATCAATCCCCAAACTAATCCCACTGCCCCGCTCTCTCCCCATAGCCCTGTATCAATCCCCAAACTAATCCCACTGCCCCGCTCTCTCCCCATAGACCTGTATCAATCCCAAACTAATCCCACTGACCCACTCTCTCCCCATAGCCCTGTATCAATCCCCAAACTAATCCCACTGCCCCGTCCTCTCCCCATAGCCCTGTATCAATCCCCAAACTAATCCCACTGCCCCAGTCTCTCCCCATAGACCTGCATCAATCCCAAATTAACCCCACTGCCCCACTCTCTCCCGAGCTGTGGGAGGGGGTATGTGGTGGGGAGGGGTTGATGCTGAAATGGCCAAGCGGAATCTGGAATAGGTAGAGAGGGTCGGAACGGCGATCTGCCACCGTGGGGAACGGGCCGAGCGGGGGGCGGGGGCACGTGGCGGGCGGAGGAGGGGTTATGGATCGATGACGGGGGGTGGGGGTGGCCTGGCTGGCGGAAGAGGGGTTATGGCTAGTCGGCGGGGGGGGGTGCGTGGCTGGCGGAGGAGGGGTTATGGCTAGTCGGCGGGGGAGGGGGGCGTGGCTGGCGGAGGAGGGGTTATGGCTAGTCGGCGGGGGAGGGGTGTGGCTGGTGGAGGAGGGGTTATGGCTAGTCGGCGGGGGGGGCGTGGCTGGCGGAGGTGGGGTTATGGCTAGTCGGTGGGGGAGGGGCGTGGCTGGCGGAGGAGGGGTTATGGCTAGTCGGCGGGGGAGGGGTGTGGCTGGTGGAGGAGGGGTTATGGCTAGTCGGCGGGGAGGGTGTGGCTGGTGGAGGAGGGGTTATGGCTAGTCGGCGGGGGGAGGGGCATGGCAGGCGGAGGATGGGTTATGGCTAGTCGGCGGGGGTGGGGCGTGGCTGGCGGAGGAGGGGTTATGGCTAGTCGGCGGGGGGGGCGTGGCTGGCGGAGGAGGGGTTATGGCTAGTCGGCGGAGGGGCGTGGCTGGTGGAGGAGGGGTTATGGCTAGTCGGCGGGGGAGGGGCGTGGCTGGTGGAGGAGGGGTTATGGCTAGTCGGCGGGGGAGGGGTGTGGCTGACGAGGAGGGGTTATGGCTAGTCGGCGGGGGAGGGGTGTGTGGCTGGCGGAGGTGGGGTTATGGCTAGTCAGCGGGGGAGGGGCGTGGCTGGCGGAGGAGGGGTTATGGCTAGTCGGCGGGGGGAGGGGGGCGTGGCTGGCGGAGGAGGGGTTATGGCTAGTCGGCGGGGGGGCGTGGCTGGCGGAGGAGGGGTTATGGCTAGTCGGCGGGGGAGGGGGGCGTGGCTGGCGGAGGAGGGGTTATGGCTAGTCGGCGGGGGTGGCGTTAGAGGCGTGGAGCATTGTGGCAGACAGTGGTGGGAGGTATGTGATGGTAAGTGGCCAGCTGCAGGGGGAGCGGGTGGTGCTGGTCAATGTATTTGCCCCGAACTGGGACGATGCTGGTTTCATGCGGAATATGCTGAGCCAGATCCCAGACTCTGTGACAGGAGGCCTGATAATGGCGGGGGGGGGGGGGGGGGGTGGGGGGGTTTAACACGGTGCTGAATCCGGCACTGGATAACTAGGTCTAGAATGGGCAGGAGGCCGGCGGAGGCTAAGGTGTTGAGGGGGTTTATGGACCAGATGGGAGGGGTGGATCTATGGAGGTTAGCGAGGCCGGGGGCCAGGGAATTTTCATTCTTCTCCCACGTTCAGAAGGCCTATTCTCGGATTGATTGATTTGTTATGAGTAGGGCGCTGATTGCGAGAGTGGAAGATACTGAGTACTCGGCGATAGCCATTTCCCATCATGCTCTGCATTGGGTAGACCTCGAGCTGGGCAAGGACCGGGACCTGCTCCCGCTTTGGCGCTTAGAGGTGGGGTTGCTGGCAGACGAGGAGGTGCGCGGGCGGGTCCGAGGATGTATAGAGAGATACCTGGAGGCCAACCACAATGGGGAGTTCCGAGTGGGAATGGTTTGGGAAGTACTGAAGGCGGTGGTTAGGGGAGAACTGATCTCCATTAGGGCCCATAGGGAGAGCAGATAGCTGAGCCAGAGGGTGATGTTGGTGGGTGAGATGGTCAGGGTGGGCAGGGAGATGGTGAGGGTGGACGGGGAGATGGTGAGGGTGGACGGGGAGATGGTGAGGGTGGACGGGGAGATGGTGAGGGTGGACGGGGAGATGGTGAGGGTGGACGGGGAGATGGTGAGGGTGGACGGGGAGATGGTGAGGGTGGACGGGGAGATGGTGAGGGTGGACGGGGAGATGGTGAGGGTGGACGGGGAGATGGTGAGGGTGGACGGGGAGATGGTGAGGGTGGACGGGGAGATGGTGAGGGTGGACGGGGAGATGGTGAGGGTGGACGGGGAGATGGTGAGGGTGGACGGGGAGATGGTGAGGGTGGACGGGGAGATGGTGAGGGTGGACGGGGAGATGGTGAGGGTGGACGGGGAGATGGTGAGGGTGGACGGGGAGATGGTGAGGGTGGACGGGGAGATGGTGAGGGTGGACGGGGAGATGGTGAGGGTGGCGGGGAGATGGTGAGGGTGGACGGGGAGATGGTGAGGGTGGACGGGGAGATGGTGAGGGTGGACGGGGAGATGGTGAGGGTGGACGGGGAGATGGTGAGGGTGGACGGGGAGATGGTGAGGGTGGACGGGGAGATGGTGAGGGTGGGACGGGGAGATGGTGAGGGTGGACGGGGAGATGGTGAGGGTGGACGGGGAGATGGTGAGGGTGGACGGGGAGATGGTGAGGGTGGACGGGGAGATGGTGAGGGTGGAGGGGAGATGGTGAGGGTGGACGGGGAGATGGTGAGGGTGGACGGGGAGATGGTGAGGGTGGACGGGGAGATGGTGAGGGTGGACGGGGAGATGGTGAGGGTGGACGGGGAGATGGTGAGGGTGGACGGGGAGATGGTGAGGGTGGACGGGGAGATGGTGAGGGTGGACGGGGAGATGGTGAGGGTGGACGGGGAGATGGTGAGGGTGGACGGGGAGATGGTGAGGGTGGACGGGGAGATGGTGAGGGTGGACGGGGAGATGGTGAGGGTGGACGGGGAGATGGTGAGGGTGGACGGGGAGATGGTGAGGGTGGACGGGGAGATGGTGAGGGTGGACGGGGAGATGGTGAGGGTGGACGGGGAGATGGTGAGGGTGGACGGGGAGATGGTGAGGGTGGACGGGGAGATGGTGAGGGTGGACGGGGAGATGGTGAGGGTGGACGGGGAGATGGTGAGGGTGGACGGGGAGATGGTGAGGGTGGACGGGGAGATGGTGAGGGTGGACGGGGAGATGGTGAGGGTGGACGGGGAGATGGTGAGGGTGGACGGGGAGATGGTGAGGGTGGACGGGGAGATGGTGAGGGTGGACGGG
>NW_024055609.1:0-20478 GCF_902713615.1 Scyliorhinus canicula | reverse complement strand
AAGCTAGCACTGCCTGTGCCCCCCACAGCCTGCTCTGCCAGTGCTCCCTCCCCACACAGGCAGCACTTCCAGATCTCCCCACAGCCAACACTGCCAGTGCTCCCCCACAGCCAGCACTGCCAGTGATACCCCCCCCACAGCCAACACTGCCAGTGCTCCCCCGACAGCCAGCAATGCCAGTGCCCCCCACAGCCAGCACTGCCAGTGATACCCCCCCCACAGCCAACACTGCCAGTGCTCCCCCGACAGCCAGCAATGCCAGTGATACCCCACAGCCAGCACTGCCAATGCTACCTCCACAGCCAGCACTGCCAGTGATACCCCCCACAGCCAGCACTGCCAGTGATACCCCCCCACAGCCAGTACAGCCAGTGATACCCCACAGCCAGCACTGCCAGTGCTACCCCCACAGCCAGCACTGCCAGTGCTTCCCCCACAGCCAGCACTGCCAGTGATACCCCCCCCACAGCCAGCACTGCCAGTGCTACCCCCACAGCCAGCACTGCCAGGGCTGTCCCACCACAGCCAGCACTGCCAGTGATACCCCACAGCCAACACTGCCAGTGATCCCCACAGCCAGCACTGCCAGTGATACCCCCACAGCCAGCACTGCCAGTGATACCCCACAGCCAGCACTGCCAGTGATACCCGACGCCAACACTGCCAGTGCCCCCCCCCCACACAGCCAACACTGTCAGTGCCCCCCACAGCCAGCACTGCCAGTGCTCCCCCACATGGCCAGCACTGCCAGTGCTCCCCACACAGCCAGAACTGACAGTGATACCCCACACAGCCAGCACTGCCAGTGCCCCCCACACAGCCAGCACTGCCAGTGCTCCCACCCACAGCCAGCACTGCCAGTGCCCCCCCCACAGCCAGAACTGACAGTGATACCCCACACAGCCAGCACTGCCAGTGTTCCCTCCCCACAGCCTGCACTGCCAGTGTCTTCCCCAGCCAGCACTGCCAGTGATACCCCCCACAGCCAGCACTGCCAGTGATACCCCCCAAAGCCAACACTGCCAGTGATACCCCCCACAACCAGCACTGCCAGTGATACCCCACAGCCAGCACTGCCTGTGTCTTCCCCAGCCAGCACTGCCAGAGCCCTCCCCCACAGCCAGCACTGCCAGTGCCCTCCCCCACAGCCAGCACTGCCAGTGCTACCCCCACAGCCAACACTGCCAGTGCTGCCCCCAAAGCCAGCACTGCCAGTGCCCCACAGCCAGCACTGCCAGTGCCCTCCCCAGCCAGCACTGCCATTGCTCCCACCCACAACCAGCACTGCCTGTTCTCCCCCACAGCCAGCATTGCCAGTGCCCCCCCAGCCAGCACTGCCAGTGCCCCCCCGCACAGCCAACACTGCCAGTGATCCCTCCCCCACAGCCAACACTGCCAGTGATACCCCCACAGCCAGCACTGCCAGTGATTCCTCCAACAGCCAACACTGCCAGTGATACCGCCACAGACAGCACTGCCAGTGATACCCCCACAGCCAGCACTGCCAGTGATAACCCCACAGCCAACACTGCCAGTGACACCCCCACAGCCAACACTGCCAGTGCTCCCCCCCCAGCCAGCACTGCCAGTGACACCCCACAGCCAACACTGCCAGTGACACCCCCACAGCCAGCACTGCCAGTGCCCACCCACAGCCAGCACAGCCAGTGCCCACCCACAGCCAGCACTGGCAGTGATCCACCCACATCCAGCACTGCCAGTGTTCCCTCCCCACTCAGCCAACACTGCCAGTGCCCACCCACAGCCAGCACTGCCAGTGCTCCCTCCCCACACAGCCAGCACTGCCAGTGCTCACCCACAGCCAACACTGCCAGTTCTCTCCCCCACAGCCAGCACTGCCAGTTCTCTCCCCTACAGCCAGCACTGCCAGTGCTCCCTCCCACCACAGCCAGCACTGCCAGTGCTCCCCCCGCAGCCAGCACTGCCAGAGCCCACCCACAGCCAACACTGCCAGTGATACCCCCACAGCCAGCACTGCCAGTGCTCCCTCACACACAGCCAGCACTGCCAGTGATACCCCCCACAGCCAGCACTGCCAGTGCTCCCCCCCGCAGCCAGCACTGCCAGAGCCCACCCACAGCCAACACTGCCAGTGCTGCCCCCACAGCCAGCACTGCCAGTGCTACCCCCACAGCTAGCACTGCCAGTGATACCCCCCACAGCCAGCACTGCCAGTGCTCCCTCCCCACACAGCCAGCACTGCCAGTGCACCCTCCCCCACAGCCAGCACTGCCAGTTCTCCCTCCCCCACAGCCAACACTGCCAGTGCCCCCTCCCCCACAGCCAGCACTGCCACTGCTCCCTTCCCCTCAGCCAACACTGCCAGTGATACCCCCCACACAGCCAGCACTACCAGTGATCCCTCCCCACACAGCCAGCACTGCCAGTGCCCCCCCCCCCCCCCACAGCCAGCACTGCCAGTGCCCCCTACAGCCAGCACTGCCAGTGCCACCCCCCCAGCCAGAACTGTCAGTGCCCCCCCCAGCCAGTACTGCCAGTGTCACCCCACAGCCTGAATTTCCAGTTCCCCCCACAGCCAACACTGCCAGTGCTCCCCCCCACACAGCCAGCGCTGCCAGTGCCCCCCCCACAGCCAGCACTGCCAGTGCCCCCCACAGCCAGCACTGCCAGTACTCCCCCCACAGCCATCACTGCCAGTGCCTCCCACAGCCAGCTCTGCCAGTGCTCCCCCCACAGCCAGCACTGCCAGTGCTCCACCACAGCCAGCACTGCCAGTGTTCCCCCCACAGCCAGCACTGCCAGTGCCCCCACACAGCCAGCCCTGCCAGTGATAACCCCCACAGCCACCACTGCCAGTGCTACCCCCCACAGCAAACACTGCCAGTGATACCCCTCAGCAAGCACTGCCAGTGATACCCCCACAGCCAACACTGCCAGTGATACCCCCCACATTCCAGCACTGCCAGTGATACACCCCACAGCCAGCACTGTGAGTGCTCCCCCACACAGCCAGCACTGCCAGTGATACCCCCACAGCCAGCACTGCCAGTGATACCCCACAGCCAGCACTGCCAGTGCCCCCCACAGCCAGCACTGCCTGTGCCCCCCACAGACAGTACTGCCAGTGATACCCCACAGCCAGCACTGCCAGTGATACCCCCCACAGCCAGCACTGCAAGTGTTCCATCCCCACAGCCAGCACTGCCAGTGATACCCCACAGCCAGCACTGCCAGTGATACCCCCCGCAGCCAGCACTGCCAGTGATACCCCCCGCAGCCAGCACTGCCAGTGATACCCCACAGCCAGCACTGCCAGTGATACCCCCCACAGCCAGCACTGCCAGTGATACCCCCACAGCCAGCACTGCCAGAGCCCCCCCCCACAGCCAGCACTGCCAGTGATACCCCACAGCCAGCACTGCCAGTGATACCCCCACACAGCCAGCCCTGCCAGTGATACCCCCCACAGCCAGCACTCCCAGTGATACCCCCCACAGCCAGCACTGCCAGTGATACCCCACAGCCAGCACTGCCAGTGCTCCCCCCACAGCCAGCACTGCCAGTGATACCCCACAGCCAGCACTGCCAGTGATACCCCACAGCCTCCACTGCCAGTGTTCCCTCCCCACAGCCAGCACTGCCAGTGATACCCCACAGCCAGCACTGCCAGTGATACCCCCCCGCAGCCAGCACTGCCAGTGATACCCCACAGCCAGCACTGCCAGTGATACCCCCCACAGCCAGCACTGCCAGTGATACCCCCCACAGCCAGCAGTGCCAGAGCCCCCCCCCCACAGCCCTCACTGCCAGTGCCCCCACACAGCCAGCCCTGCCAGTGATACCCCACAGCCAGCACTGCCAGTGATACCCCCCACAGCCAGCACTGCCAGATACCCCCCACAGCCAACACTGCCTGTGATACCCCCCACAGCCAACACTGCCAGTGATACCCCCACAGCCAGCACTGCCAGTGATACCCCCACCCACAGCTGATTGGCTGAGAGGCTTTCAGTCAGCGGCTGGAGCTGCTGATTGGCTGAGAGGCTGTCAGTCAGCGGCTGGAGCTGCTGATTGGCTGAGAGGCTGTCAGTCAGCGGCTGGAGCTGCTGATTGGCTGAGAGGCTGTCAGTCAGCGGCTGGAGCTGCTGATTGGCTGAGAGGCTGTCAGTCAGCGGCTGGGGCTGCTGATTGGCTGAGAGGCTGTCAGTCAGCGGCTGGAGCTGCTGATTGGCTGAGAGGCTGTCATTCAGCGGCTGGAGCTGCTGATTGGCTGAGATGCTGTCAGTCAGGTTGATTTACTCATTAATTTAATAATTGATGTAACCGGATATTTCACCGCGATCTTGATCTGTTCCCTGAACCTGGACTGAGTCACCACATAAATAAATGTGTTTGTGCAGCAATTTAAATCCTGCAGCATCAATCCGACTTGTTGTAAAGTATATTGAGGAAGGGTGAGCCAATATAATCCTCTCACATCCAAATAGAAAAATTTAATAACGGACACGGTCCAGAGGAGAATGAAAGTCCCGGAGATGCTGAAGAGTAAAATCATTGCCTTCCTTCTGCTCTCCATCTCTGGGTCTGTGGGATTGTCTCCCTGACTCTGAGCCCTCAGTGTCTTCCGGACCCGACTGCTGAGTAAAATGTGTCTGACTGTCAGAGCGTTGGTCAACAGGATTGAGAAGAACGGGATCAATGGGGTTAAAACCTGATCAAACCAGGAATATCCAACCCATCCCGGGTCAGTGTAAATAGCTGCTCTTTGTCCGACAGACCCACTGGACATTGTCGATTATCTCCCAGGTTCCATATATAAAGTACCGGGGGATGTTTTTCACACAGAGCAGGAGGCCGCTTGTTGACAGAATCACAGCCGCAGTTTTCCCGGTGCAATATTTAGTTTTCAGTTTCTGGCAGCGAATGGCCACAAAT
Source organism: Scyliorhinus canicula (assembly GCF_902713615.1). NCBI lineage: Eukaryota > Metazoa > Chordata > Chondrichthyes > Carcharhiniformes > Scyliorhinidae > Scyliorhinus > Scyliorhinus canicula. The sequence continues at coordinate 15,561 of NW_024055609.1, read as the reverse complement.
CGATCAAAGGAGAAAGTGAGGGTGAACCAGACAGAACAGTCCCTGGCTGCAGCCTGCAGGACAGCATTAACACGGCACACAGGGGTGAGGTACAGGAAACTCCAGGGGAAATAATAACCATTGATCCTGTTCAGTATGGGTTTAGTGATAATAAACAGCAGATCCGCCGTTGCCATGGCCACCAGGTAGCGAGTGGTGCAGGTAGAGAGACCACACTTACCCCGACACAGAATCACAATTCCCAGTAAATTAACTGTCAGAGAGAGAAAGGAGAGACGCGGGAAATCACTGGATAATCAATCTCCCTGTCTGAACATAATCTCAGCATCAATATAATGGACAGTGGGTGGGTGGGGGTGTTGGGAGAGGAGTGGGCACAGAGATTAACATTGCAGAGAGGGAAGTAGCAAATGTAACTCCAGTGTTAAAGATGGGGAATGGGGGGGGGGGGGGAGTGTGAATTGCAGCCCTGTCAGTTTGATGGCAGTGGGAGGGAAATGTTTATAATTCAGATACCTTTGGGAGAGGTTACATTTCCCATTCAGTCTGATTTACAGGATTCACTCAGGCCGGCCAGGTTTCCCAAACCAGATACAAACATACCAGAGATTGTCATCCCTGCTCAGTTATTGGACCACACCCCGGATTGGACCGTTCCCTGGACTGGTTTCTGATGGGGTTGGACACCACTCCTGGTTTACTGAATACTCCAGGATCAATAGTAAAAATAAATCAAACGCAGGACCTTCCCACTTCATAATCATGGGAGGAATAAAACATAGAATGTGTGGGGTTGTGGGACTATGATGTCTGAGCCTGTGGACAGAGGATATCCAGAGTCGATAAGGTCAGTGACAGTCCTGGGAACAATATCATGATGTTTGGTGATGTGCTGCTGGTCCAGGGGGAGGTAGCAGGAGGGGGAGGTAGCAGGATGGGTCTGAGAGTTGACGGTCAGCCTCTGTGAGGAAGAAGGCAGTACACCAGACAATAATGGCAACACCCTTGTGGGCAGCTCAGATCACCAGGTCAGGGTTGGATATCAGAGAGAGGATTGGAGCAAGTTTAGAGTGAGTCAGGATTGAGTTGGTGAGAGGCACAGAGACATTGAGACGGTGGATGTCGCACTGACAGATCTCAGTGAAAAGACCAAGGGCTGATAGGAGGCCAGAGGGTGGGGTCCAGGTAGAGGGAGATTACTGGAGGCGGATGGATTTCAGCACCAAATTTCCATAGAATAGACAGTGAGAAACAGCAGAGACAATATTATCTACTCACTGAACACCATCAGAATAATTACCAAATAATTGAAAAGCAGAAGTCGGTCTCTGTTATTCTTGAATTTACAACAGAATATAATAAAATCTTCCAGTCACAATGTCAACAGTAGGAAAAATGGGATTAGAAGTCTGAGTTAAAAGAAATGCAGTAACACAGAGTATTCTAAATAGGCGGCACATATTCCAAAGTCAACATCATTCCTGAAACATTTCATCAAATTATTTCAATAACTATCAGAAATAACAGATCTGAGTAGTATGATAGATGTTAAACAGTTTGAGTTTCTAAAGGCCGTCAGTAAGATCCGACATAACAGACTGATGAGTAATCTCAGAGCCAGTGGGGTTAGGGGACACAGCAGCAGAATGCTGGCGACACACACACACAAAACAGGGAGAGGAGTTAAAGGGATTTAGACTGATTGGTGGAAGGTGGGAAGTGGTGTTCCACAAGGATCACCACTGGGATCACTATTCTTCACCATTCCCATCAACAGTATGGAATCGGGAAGCAGCATGAAAATTTACACAATTTACAGACACAATCAAATTGAGAGTGATAGTGAATACAGAGGAAGAATACAACTAATTACAGGCACACATTATCAGTAATTATGAATTTGCAAAGTGGGAATTTCAATGGGAAATTAATGTACCGACAGATCAGTGTCCGCTGCTGCATTTTGATCAGAACAATAAGTCCCCCAATCACTCCTTGGAAAATAAGTGTGTGAATGGACTGGAGGGGTTCTGGGTTCAGGTGAATAGATTCACAAATCGTGTGAAGCAGAAACACAGTTCAAAAACACCCATAAAAATTGATCAAACATGTGAGTTCATTTCAGAATGAATAGAAATGAGAAAATATCACAAAACCTATTGGAATACTGGACTGTTGTGTGGGTTTTATGAAATATTAGAGTGGGGTGATATCTGTTCCTGTTAGAGTAGATCCATAGAAAACAGAGATAGAGACATTTCACTTCATACAATAAATATCAAACATCTTCAAAACATAGCCAAACTCTTCCTGTATTCAACCTATTCCAAAGTTAAAACACACAGAGAGGTCCACAGAATGGAGCGACAACTCACCAATAAAATACATCATTTCAAAATAGAACCAACTAATGTCAGTTCAGTTACTGACCCACACACAATACAATCCACACGGACAGATAGTCCCAGTAATAGAGGGATAATTAGATCAGATATTCCACTCTGGTTAGTGACCCACACTCAGTACAATTCTACACTGACAGATACTTCCCAGTAATCCTTGTTCCCGCTGTCAGATATTCCACTCTGGTTAATGACCCACACTCAGTACAATTCTACACTGACAGATACTTCCAGTAATCCTTGTTCCTGCTGTCAGATATTCCACTCTGGTTAGTGACCCACACTCAGTACAATTCTACACTGACAGATACTCCCAGTAATCCTTGTTCACTGCTGTCAGATATTCCACTCTGGTTTATAACCCACACTCAGTGTGATTTCATTCTTCCTGTCACTAAACCTTCCTTCAGAGAGATTGCCTTCACTGAGATCCAATCTGACATTGTACAAGATTCCACTCAATATAACAACTTTATTGATCAGAGATGCCGTGAGTGACAAACAGGTTTATTGTTAGTTGGTGAAATGGATTCAAACCCTAGACATTATTAACGAGATTTGCATTTAGTGAATTATATTGTTGACCAGGTGTCTGTATAACAGAGAGCAGGAGGTCAGCGTTAAACATTTTTAGTCGCAGTGTAAATTCAGAGAGCCGCTCACACACAGATTTACACAAATTCAAAGGCGATAGTCACTTACCAGGAACACCAACAATAGCCAGAATTGGGTAGAATATTTTCTCAGCCGTCTGAATTGGATAAAGCATTTTCACTGTGAAGTGATGTGTCCTTTCCTGCGATTGGCAATCTCTCTCTCTGAAACTCTGAGGTTATATATTCTCCAAACTTTTAATTAAAACCCTGTGGAACCACCTCAGGGGTAATGAGGTTGTGACATCGTTTAACTTATTTTTCAAAGATGTGAACAAACAGATTACGATATTGTGTTCAGTGAAAGCAAATATTATTTTTTGAGTGAGTGATCTCTTTCCAAACACTGGACTGTGTTGATCACATTGACTAACAAATAATAACAGAAAGAATGCTGTCCACTCAGACACTATCAGTCCCATCTGAAGATCTCAGATTGTTTCAGTGATATCCCTCACTCCACTGTGAGCATTGCATGATTCAGTTACAATTGTCAGTGTGTTTCTCTGGGTGGGTCCACTGCACTCTGGGGTGTAGCTGTCTCTGTAACTGTGACCATTCAGTGATTCAGTTCCAATTGTCAGTGTGTTTCTCTGGGTGGGTCCACTGCACTCTGGGGTGTAGCTGTCTCTGTAACTGTGACCATTCAGTGATTCAGTTCCAATTGTCAGTGTGTTTCTCTGGGTGGGTCCACTGCACTCTGGGGTGTAGCTGTCTCTGTAACTGTGACCATTCAGTGATTCAGTTCCAATTGTCAGTGTGTTTCTCTGGGTGGGTCCACTGCACTCTGGGATGTAGCTGTCCTCTGTAACTGTGACCATTCAGTGATTCAGTTCCAATTGTCAGTGTGTTTCTCTGGGTGGGTCCACTGCACTCTGGGGTGTAGCTGTCTCTGTAACTGTGACCATTCAGTGATTCAGTTCCAATTGTCAGTGTGTTTCTCTGGGTGGGTCCACTGCACTCTGGGGTGTAGCTGCCTCTGTAACTGTGACCATTCAGTGATTCAGTTCCAATTGTCAGTGTGTTTCTCTGGGTGGGTCCACTGCACTCTGGGGTGTAGCTGTCTCTGTAACTGTGACCATTCAGTGATTCAGTTCCAATTGTCAGTGTGTTTCTCTGGGTGGGTCCACTGCACTCTGGGGTGTAGCTGTCTCTGTAACTGTGACCATTCAGTGATTCAGTTCCAATTGTCAGTGTGTTTCTCTGGGTGGTCCACTGCACTCTGGGGTGTAGCTGTCTCTGTAACTGTGACCATTCAGTGATTCAGTTCCAATTGTCAGTGTGTTTCTCTGGGTGGGTCCACTGCACTCTGGGGTGTAGCTGTCTCTGTAACTGTGACCATTCAGTGATTCAGTTCCAATTGTCAGTGTGTTTCTCTGGGTGGGTCCACTGCACTCTGGGGTGTAGCTGTCTCTGTAACTGTGACCATTCAGTGATTCAGTTCCAATTGTCAGTGTGTTTCTCTGGGTGGGTCCACTGCACTCTGGGGTGTAGCTGTCTCTGTAACTGTGACCATTCAGTGATTCAGTTCCAATTGTCAGTGTGTTTCTCTGGGTGGGTCCACTGCACTCTGGGGTGTAGCTGTCTCTGTAACTGTGACCATTCAGTGATTCAGTTCCAATTGTCAGTGTGTTTCTCTGGGTGGGTCCACTGCACTCTGGGGTGTAGCTGTCCTCTGTAACTGTGACCATTCAGTGATTCAGTTCCAATTGTCAGTGTGTTTCTCTGGGTGGGTCCACTGCACTCTGGGGTGTAGCTGTCTCTGTAACTGTGACCATTCAGTGATTCAGTTCCAATTGTCAGTGTGTTTCTCTGGGTGGGTCCACTGCACTCTGGGGTGTAGCTGTCTCTGTAACTGTGACCATTCAGTGATTCAGTTCCAATTGTCAGTGTGTTTCTCTGGGTGGGTCCACTGCACTCTGGGGTGTAGCTGTCTCTGTAACTGTGACCATTCAGTGATTCAGTTCCAATTGTCAGTGTGTTTCTCTGGGTGGGTCCACTGCACTCTGGGGTGTAGCTGTCTCTGTAACTGTGACCATTCAGTGATTCAGTTCCAATTGTCAGTGTGTTTCTCTGGGTGGGTCCACTGCACTCTGGGGTGTAGCTGTCTCTGTAACTGTGACCATTCAGTGATTCAGTTCCAATTGTCAGTGTGTTTCTCTGGGTGGGTCCACTGCACTCTGGGGTGTAGCTGTCTCTGTAACTGTGACCATTCAGTGATTCAGTTCCAATTGTCAGTGTGTTTCTCTGGGTGGGTCCACTGCACTCTGGGGTGTAGCTGTCTCTGTAACTGTGACCATTCAGTGATTCAGTTCCAATTGTCAGTGTGTTTCTCTGGGTGGGTCCACTGCACTCTGGGGTGTAGCTGTCTCTGTAACTGTGACCATTCAGTGATTCAGTTCCAATTGTCAGTGTGTTTCTCTGGGTGGGTCCACTGCACTCTGGGGTGTAGCTGTCTCTGTAACTGTGACCATTCAGTGATTCAGTTCCAATTGTCAGTGTGTTTCTCTGGGTGGGTCCACTGCACTCTGGGGTGTAGCTGTCTCTGTAACTGTGACCATTCAGTGATTCAGTTCCAATTGTCAGTGTGTTTCTCTGGGTGGGTCCACTGCACTCTGGGGTGTAGCTGTCTCTGTAACTGTGACCATTCAGTGATTCAGTTCCAATTGTCAGTGTGTTTCTCTGGGTGGGTCCACTGCACTCTGGGTGTAGCTGTCTCTGTAACTGTGACCATTCAGTGATTCAGTTCCAATTGTCAGTGTGTTTCTCTGGGTGGGTCCACTGCACTCTGGGGTGTAGCTGTCTCTGTAACTGTGACCATTCAGTGATTCAGTTCCAATTGTCAGTGTGTTTCTCTGGGTGGGTCCACTGCACTCTGGGATGTAGCTGTCTCTGTAACTGTGACCATTCAGTGATTCAGTTCCAATTGTCAGTGTGTTTCTCTGGGTGGGTCCACTGCACTCTGGGATGTAGCTGTCTCTGTAACTGTGACCATTCAGTGATTCAGTTCCAATTGTCAGTGTGTTTCTCTGGGTGGGTCCACTGCACTCTGGGGTGTAGCTGTCCTCTGTAACTGTGACCATTCAGTGATTCAGTTCCAATTGTCAGTGTGTTTCTCTGGGTGGGTCCACTGCACTCTGGGGTGTAGCTGTCTCTGTAACTGTGACCATTCAGTGATTCAGTTCCAATTGTCAGTGTGTTTCTCTGGGTGGGTCCACTGCACTCTGGGGTGTAGCTGTCTCTGTAACTGTGACCATTCAGTGATTCAGTTCCAATTGTCAGTGTGTTTCTCTGGGTGGGTCCACTGCACTCTGGGGTGTAGCTGTCTCTGTAACTGTGACCATTCAGTGATTCAGTTCCAATTGTCAGTGTGTTTCTCTGGGTGGGTCCACTGCACTCTGGGGTGTAGCTGTCTCTGTAACTGTGACCATTCAGTGATTCAGTTCCAATTGTCAGTGTGTTTCTCTGGGTGGGTCCACTGCACTCTGGGGTGTAGCTGTCTCTGTAACTGTGACCATTCAGTGATTCAGTTCCAATTGTCAGTGTGTTTCTCTGGGTGGGTCCACTGCACTCTGGGGTGTAGCTGTCTCTGTAACTGTGACCATTCAGTGATTCAGTTCCAATTGTCAGTGTGTTTCTCTGGGTGGGTCCACTGCACTCTGGGGTGTAGCTGCCTCTGTAACTGTGACCATTCAGTGATTCAGTTCCAATTGTCAGTGTGTTTCTCTGGGTGGGTCCACTGCACTCTGGGGTGTAGCTGTCTCTGTAACTGTGACCATTCAGTGATTCAGTTCCAATTGTCAGTGTGTTTCTCTGGGTGGGTCCACTGCACTCTGGGGTGTAGCTGTCTCTGTAACTGTGACCATTCAGTGATTCAGTTCCAATTGTCAGTGTGTTTCTCTGGGTGGGTCCACTGCACTCTGGGGTGTAGCTGTCTCTGTAACTGTGACCATTCAGTGATTCAGTTCCAATTGTCAGTGTGTTTCTCTGGGTGGGTCCACTGCACTCTGGGATGTAGCTGTCTCTGTAACTGTGACCATTCAGTGATTCAGTTCCAATTGTCAGTGTGTTTCTCTGGGTGGGTCCACTGCACTCTGGGGTGTAGCTGTCTCTGTAACTGTGACCATTCAGTGATTCAGTTCCAATTGTCAGTGTGTTTCTCTGGGTGGGTCCACTGCACTCTGGGGTGTAGCTGCCTCTGTAACTGTGACCATTCAGTGATTCAGTTCCAATTGTCAGTGTGTTTCTCTGGGTGGGTCCACTGCACTCTGGGGTGTAGCTGCTCTCTGCAACTGTGACCATTCAGTGATTCAGTTCCAATTGTCAGTGTGTTTCTCTGGGTGGGTCCACTGCACTCTGGGGTGTAGCTGTCTCTGTAACTGTGACCATTCAGTGATTCAGTTCCAATTGTCAGTGTGTTTCTCTGGGTGGGTCCACTGCACTCTGGGATGTAGCTGTCTCTGCAACTGTGACCATTCCCATTTGATTTCAGTATGTTCTGTTTGAGCATAAGTAGCAAATTTCAATGTCTCCAAAATCTGGAACTATTTTAAGCACAAAATATGTGATCCCATATCTAGGTCTGATTCAGACCCTCAAACTATAAAAATCTTTAGAATCGTTGGAAACTCAGAAAACTCAAAGGCTGCAGCACATTGAAACTCAACACCTCAGAGAGCAGTATTGGAACATATTCAGCTGTGAAAACTAATACCCCGTCTCTCACTGATACCAGCCAACCATCTGATACATACACTTTAACCAGGAGAGAGGCGGGCTGAGATGTGGAGGAAGAGAAAACTGGTCTGTGACTTGTGCTGATAGAAGACAGGATGAGAGAGAAAGAGGTTGGAAGAAATAAAGGATAACACGAGAGAAGGAGGTAGATTGAGAGAAAGGGAAGCAGAGTGGAGACCGAGTGGTTGAGTGAATGTGTGAGGCAGATTGTGTGAGAAGGATGGCGTATGAAATAGAAGATAGAACATAGAACGATACAGCGCAGTACAGGCCCTTCGGCCCACGATGTTGCACCGACATGGGAAGTCAAAAACTAAAGGCCATCTAACCTACACTATGCCCTTATCATCCATATGCTTATCCAATAAACTTTTAAATGCCCTCAATGTTGGCGAGTTCACTACTGTTGCAGGTAGGGCATTCCACGGCCTCACCACTCTTTGCGTAAAAAACCCACCTCTGACCTCTGTCCTATATCTATTACCCCTCAATTTAAGGCTATGTCCCCTCGTGCTAGCCATCTTGGGCAGCACGGTAGCAGGGGCAGCACGGTAGCATAGTGGTTAGCATCAATGCTTCACAGCTCCAGGGTCCCAGGTTCGATTCCCGGCTGGGTCACTGTCTGTGCGGAGTCTGCACGTCCTCCCCGTGTGAGCGTGGGTTTCCTCCGGGTGCTCCGGTTTCCTCCCACAGTCCAAAGATGTGCGGGTTAGGTGGGTTGGCCATGCTAAATTGCCCGTAGTGTCCTAAAAAGTAAGGTTAATGGGGGTTGTTGGGTTACGGGTATAGGGTGGATACGTGAGTTTGAGTAGGGTGATCATTGCTCGGCACAACATCGAGGGCCGAAGGGCCTGTTCTGTGCTGTACTCTTCTACATCTTCTAAATCTCCATCCGCGTGAGAAGGCTCTCACTGTCCACCCGATCTAACCCTCTGATCATTTTGTATGCCTCTATTAAGTCATCTCTTATCCTTCTTCTCTCTAACGAAAACAACCTCAAGTCCCTCAGCCTTTCCTCATAAAATTTTCCCTCCACACCAGGCAACATCCAGGTAAATCTCCTCTGCACCCGTTCCAAAGCTTCCACGTCCTTCCTATAATGAGGCGACCAGAACTGTACGCAATACTCCAAATGCGGCCGTACCAGAGTTTTGTACAGCTGCAACATGACCTCATGTTGGGACCACATTTGCTATCCTCCAGTCCTCTGGCACTATTCGTGTAGCCAATGATGACATAAAAATCAAAGCCAAAGGCTCAGCAATCTCTTCCCTGGCTTCCCAGAGAATCCTAGGGTAAATCCCATCACTCCCCGGGGACTTATCTATTTTCACCTTGTCCAGAATTGCCAACACTTCTTCCCTACGCACCTCAATGCCATTTATTCTAATAGCCTGGGTCTCAGCATTCTCATCCACAACATTATCTTTTTCCTGAGTGAATACTGACGAAAAGTATTCGTTTAGTATCTCACTTATCTCCTCAGCCTCCACACACAACTTCCCACCACTGTCCTTGACTGGCCCTACTCTTACCCTAGTCATTCTTTTATTCCTGACATACCTATAGAAAGCTTTTGGGTTTTCCTTGATCCTACCTGCCAAAGACTTCTCATGTCCCCTCCTTGCTCGTCTTAGCTCTCTCTTTAGATCCTTCCTCGCTTCCTTGTAACTATCAAGCGCCCCAACTGAAACTTCACGCCGCATCTTCGCATAGGCCTCCTTCTTCCTCTTAACAAGATATTCCACTTCTTTGGTAAACCACGGTTCCCTCGCTCGACCCCTTCCTCCCTGCCTGACTGGTACGTATATATCAAGAACACGCACATCAAGAACACATCAAGAACACAATGTCGTGTTGGCTCTGGCGCATTGCTGCCTGTGAGAGGGCAACCCTGTCCAGGGCTGAGGATGACGCATGCACAGGGTGTATGAGCAGGGTGTGGGCAGGGTGGGAAGGGACACAGGGAGGGGGAGGTATCCCAGTGGGCAGGGTGTGTGAAGGGACAGAGGATGGGGGATGTGTCCCAGTGGGCAGGGTGTGAAGGGACAGAGGATGGGGGAGGTGTCCCAGTGGGCAGGGTGTGAAGGGACAGAGGATGGGGGAGGTGTCCCAGTGGGCAGGGTGTGAAGGGACAGAGGATGGGGGAGGTATCCCAGTGGGCAGGGTGTGTGAAGGGACAGAGGATGGGGGATGTGTCCCAGTGGGCAGGGTGTGAAGGGACAGAGGATGGGGGAGGTGTCCCAGTGGGCAGGGTGTGAAGGGACACAGGGAGGGGGAGGTGTCCCAGTGGGCAGGGTGTGTGAAGGGACAGAGGATGGGGGAGGTGTCCCAGTGGGCAGGGTGTGAAGGGACACAGGGAGGGGGAGGTGTCCGAGTGGGCAGGGTGTGTGAAGGGACAGAGGATGCGGGAGGTGTCCCAGTGGGCAGGGTGTGAAGGGACACAGGGATGGGGGAGGTGTCCCAGTGGGCAGGGTGTGTGAAGGGACAGAGGATGGGGGAGGTGTCCCAGTGGGCAGGGTGTGTGAAGGGACAGAGGATGGGGGAGGTGTCCCAGTGGGCAGGGTGTGAAGGGACAGAGGATGGGGGAGGTGTCCCAGTGGGCAGGGTGTGAAGGGACAGAGGATGGGGGAGGTGTCCCAGTGGGCAGGGTGTGTGAAGGGACAGAGGATGGGGGAGGTGTCCCAGTGGGCAGGGTGTGAAGGGACAGAGGATGGTGGAGGTGTCCCAGTGGGCAGGGTGTGTGAAGGGACAGAGGATGGGGGAGGTGTCCCAGTGGGCAGGGTGTGTGAAGGGACAGAGGATGGGGGAGGTGTCCCAGTGGGCAGGGTGTGAAGGGACAGAGGATGGGGGAGGTATCCCAGTGGGCAGGGTGTGTGAAGGGACAGAGGATGGGGATGTGTCCCAGTGGGCAGGGTGTGAAGGGACAGAGGATGGGGGAGGTGTCCCAGTGGGCAGGGTGTGTGAACGGACAGAGGATGGGGGAGGTGTCCCAGTGGGCAGGGTGTGTGAAGGGACAGAGGATGGGGGAGGTGACCCAGTGGGCAGGGTGTGAAGGGACAGAGGATGGGGGAGGTATCCCAGTGGGCAGGGTGTGAAGGGACAGAGGATGGTGGAGGTGTCCCAGTGGGCAGGGTGTGTGAAGGGACAGAGGATGGGGGAGGTATCCCAGTGGGCAGGGTGTGAAGGGACAGAGGATGGGGGAGGTGTCCCAGTGGGCAGGGTGTGAAGGGACAGAGGATGGGGGAGGTGTCCCAGTGGGCAGGGTGTGAAGGGACAGAGGATGGGGGAGGTGTCCCAGTGGGCAGGGTGTGTGAAGGGACAGAGGATGGGGGAGGTGTCCCAGTGGGCAGGGTGTGAAGGGACAGAGGATGGGGGAGGTGTCCCAGTGGGCAGGGTGTGAAGGGACAGAGGATGGGGGAGGTGTCCCAGTGGGCAGGGTGTGTGAAGGGACAGAGGATGGGGGAGGTGTCCCAGTGGGCAGGGTGTGTGAAGGGACAGAGGATGGGGGAGGTGTCCCAGTGGGCAGGGTGTGTGAAGGGACAGAGGATGGGGGAGGTGTCCCAGTGGGCAGGTGTGTGAAGGGACAGAGGATGGGGGAGGTGTCCCAGTGGGCAGGGTGTGTGAAGGGACAGAGGATGGGGGAGGTGTCCCAGTGGGCAGGGTGTGAAGGGACAGAGGATGGGGGAGGTGTCCCAGTGGGCAGGGTGTGTGAAGGGACAGAGGATGGGGGAGGTGTCCCAGTGGGCAGGTGTGTGAAGGGACAGAGGATGGGGGAGGTGTCCCAGTGGGCAGGTGTGTGAAGGGACAGAGGATGGGGGAGGTATCCAGTGGGCAGGGTGTGAAGGGACAGAGGATGGGGGAGGTGTCCCAGTGGGCAGGGTGTGAAGGGATAGAGGATGGGGGAGGTGTTCCAGTGGGCAGGGTGTGAAGGGAGCCTATCGGGAGGTGAGTGGTAAGTTTAAATTACTTACCTTTGCAGGGGTTGCAGTCAGTTGGATTTCGGCGGGAGCTGGGATACTTCAGCTGGTGAGTAGATTTGTCAATTTCAAATTGCAGCAGCCAGCCATTGGATTCCGGCAGGGGCTGAGCCTATCGGGAGGTGAGTGGTAAGTTTAAATTACTTACCTTTGCAGGGAACAGGAAGTTTGTCCCGTGGACTTCTGGGAAGGTTTACCCCTCCCTAGTTAATAAATTCTGGTGGAGAGGAAACCCGAGACACTACACGTGTAGTGTCTCCCACCCGCCCTCCTCCTCTAACCTAATAATAAGACCCATTGGGGTGAGCAGGTGAGTGCCTTATTACATTATTATTTCTCTTTTTCTTATTTGTTAACCAGAACTAGGTTGGAAAAGACTATAGCAGAGGTCTCCAAGTTTTTTTAACTGAAATTTATACAAAGTAATAAATTAATTAACTAATCAGAGATGGCTGGGCAGGTGATGTGCTGTAGCTGTATGATGTGGGAGCTGGCTGTTCCCCTTGTGAATGGCAATGACCACATCTGCAGCAAGTGTTGGTTGCTGGAAGATCTCCGGCTCAGAATTGATGATCTGGAGTCTGAGCTTCAAACACTGCGGCACATCCGGGAGGGGGAGAGTTACCTGGACACTTTGTTTCAGGAGGCAGTCACACCTGGGAGATTAAGTAATTCACATTCAGTAACTGATCAGGGACATCAGAGTGTGACTGTAAGTGAGGCAGGCAGAGGGAACCTGAGTTCAGGAGTGCAGGAGCCTCAGCCCTTGACCTTGTCCAACAGGTATGAGACTCTTGCTCCCTGTATGGATGAGGAAAGGGGCTCTGGACAGGATGAGCCAACTGACCACGGTACCATGGTGCAGAAGGCCATTCAAGAGGGGGGAGTAAAAAGACAAGTAGTTGTTATAGGGGATTCTATAATTAGGGGGACAGATAGTATCCTATGCAAGCCGGATCGGGAGTCTCGCATGGTGTGTTGCCTGCCCGGTGCCAGGGTGCGGGACATCTCTGACCGGCTTGAAAGGATACTGGAGCGGGAGGGGGAGGATCCAGTTGTTGTGGTCCACGTTGGGACTAACAACATAGGTAAAGCTAGGGTGGAGGACCTGTTCGGGGACTATCAAGCACTAGGAAGAAAATTGAAGTACAGGTCCTCAAGGGTCATAATCTCTGGATTACTGCCCGAGCCATGTGCCAATTGGCATAGGGATAGGAAAATTAGGGAAGTAAACACGTGGCTAAGGGATTGGTGTGGAAAAGAGGGATTCCACTTCATGGGACATTGGCATCAGTTTTGGAACCGGGGGGATCTGTACCGTTGGGACGGTCTCCACCTGAACCGATCTGGAACCAGTGTTCTAGCGAAGAGGATAAATAGGGTGGTCAGTAGGACTTTAAACTTCTGAGTTGGGGGGAAGGGAAAGTGAAAGCGACAGGGAGCAGGGAGTTAAATGGCAAGATACGCAGGAGGATAACATGTAGGCAGGTGGATTTAAGCTTGAGGCAGACTAGGAATGCAACAAAAAGGAAGGATAACTTTGGACATCTTAGGACTTCCAATATCTGTACTGATAAGAAAGTTAACATTAAGGCACTTTACCTGAATGCTCGTAGCATTTGTAACAAAGTAGATGAACTAATGGCACAGATCATCGTGAATGATTATGATGTGGTAGGCATCACAGAGACATGGCTGCAGGGGGTTCAGGACTGGCAGTTAAACATCCAAGGATATACAACCTATCGAAAAGACAGGGAGGTGGGCCGAGGGGGTGGGGTTGCCTTGTTAGTTAAGAACAAAATTAAATCTATGGCACTAAACGACATAGGGTCGGATGATGTGGAGTCTGTGTGGGTAGAATTGAGGAACCACAAAGGCAAAAAAAACCATAATGGGAGTTATGTACAGACCGCCTAACAGTGGTCAGGACCAGGGGCGCAACATGTACCGGGAAATAGAAAAGGCATGTCAGAAAGGCAAGGTCACAGTGATCATGGGGGACTTCAATATGCAGGTGGATTGGGTAAATAATGTAGCCAGTGGATCCAAAGAAAAGGAATTCATGGAATGCTTACAAGATGGCTTTTTGGAACAGCTTGTCATGGAGCCCACAAGGGAGCAGGCTATTCTGGACCTAGTGCTATGTAATGAACCAGACTTTATTAAAGATCTTAAAGTAAGGGAACACTTAGGAAGCAGCGATCATAATATGGTTGAGTTCAGTCTGCAGTTTGAAAGAGAGAAGGCAAAATCGGATGTAATGGTGTTACAGTTAAATAAAGGTAATTACGAGGGCATGAGAGAGGAACTGGTGAAAATCAACTGGAAGCAGACCCTAGCAGGGAAGACAGCAGAGCAAAAATGGCAGGAGTTTGTATGCATAATTGAGGACACTGTACAGAGGTTCATCCCCAAGAAAAGAAAGATTATCCAGGGAGGGATTAGACAGCCATGGCTGACAAAGGAGGTCAGGAAATGTATCAAAGAAAAAGAGAGATCCTATAAAGTGGCCAAAAGCACCGGGAAATCAGAAGATTGGGAAGGCTACAAAAACAAACAGAGGTTAACAAAGAGACAAATAAGGAAGGAGAGGATCAAATATGAAGGCAGGCTAGCCAGTAATATAAGAAATGATAGTAAAAGTTTCTTTCAATACATAAGAAACAAACGTCAGGCCAAAGTAGACATTGGGCCAATTCAAACTGATTCTGGAAGGCTAGTGATGGGAGATGAGGAAATGGCTGGAGAACTTAATAAGTACTTTGCGTCTGTCTTCACATTGGAAGACGTTAGTAATATCCCAAAAATTATAAAGGGTCAGGGGGCTGAGTTGAGTATGGTTGCCATTACAAAAGAGATGGTGCTAAAAAAGCTAAAAGGTCTTAAAATTGACAAATCTCCTGGCCCCGATGGGCTACATCCTAGAGTTCTGAGGGAGGTGGCTGAAGAAATAGCGGAAGCGTTGGTTGAGATCTTTCAAAAATCACTGGAGTCAGGGAAAGTCCCGGACGATTGGAAGATCGCTGTTGTAACCCCCTTGTTCAAGAAAGGATCAAGACAAAAGATGGAAAATTATAGGCCAATTAGCCTAACCTCGGTTGTTGGTAAAATTCTAGAATCGATCGTTAAGGATGAGATTTCTAATTTCTTGGAAGAGCAGGGTCGGATTAGAACAAGTCAACATGGATTTAGTAAGGGGAGGTCGTGCCTGACGAACCTGTTAGAATTCTTTGAGGAGGTGACAAGTAGGTTAGACCAGGGAAACCCAGTGGATGTGGTCTATCTGGATTTCCAAAAGGCCTTTGATAAGGTGCCACACAGGAGGCTGCTGAGTAAGGTGAGGGCCCATGGTGTTCGAGGTGAGCTACTGGCATGGGTTGAGGATTGGCTGTCTGACAGAAGGCAGAGAGTTGGGATAAAAGGTTCTTTTTCGGAATGGCAGCCGGTGACCAGCGGTGTCCCACAGGGTTCAGTGTTGGGGCCGCAGCTGTTCACCATATATATTAATGATCTGGATGAAGGGACTGGGGGCATTCTAGCGAAGTTTGCTGATGATACGAAGTTAGGTGGTCAGGCAGGTAGTGCTGAGGAAGTGGGGAGGCTGCAGAAGGATCTAGACAGTTTGGGAGAGTGGTGCAGGAAATGGCTGATGCATTTCAACGTGAGAAAATGTGAGGTCTTGCACTTTGGAAAAAATAATCCAAGCATAGACTACTTTCTAAACGGTGAGAAAATTCATAATGCCAAAGTACAAAGGGATCTGGGAGTGCTAGTCGAGGATTCCCT